>NC_133648.1:240655505-240806123 GCF_009905375.1 Apium graveolens | reverse complement strand
TTGATGTTGTAGCTGCTATAGCTGCAGAGGTAGATCTATTGTAGATCAGACCATCTACTTTTGAGAATCAATTATGTATAATTAATAACTTGTGGCGGATAAGGCAATTAACTGTAAATTTATCAAGTAATCATTTTGGGTTGTAATAACTTTTAAATTATGGATTCAAAGACTTACTTATTTAAATTTCATCTCTGAGACTATAACGGGTTGTGGTGTGTGTTAGTGTGGGGTCACAGCATAAGGTTATTTATTAATTAAGTGAAGTTGATATTGTGGAAAGAAAGACCGTGACGACCCGGATCCCCGACCCCAGATCTGGGGGTGTTACAGCTAGTATGTAGGTGCTTATTATAGAATAAGTTCACTGAACATGACTCGCACAGCTGAACAACTGATGGAGTTCACTCACGTCAGCAGTTGTTCACATAGTGATAGTTGTACAAGTATCCTTAGACTTGAGGTCATCATAGTCATCTTGTGTACACTGAACTATGCTTTGGTTTAGTTCTTAGTCTCCAGGGACAATTATTAGGGCTCTACTGGGTATAGGAATTTGTACACGAAGATAGTGTATGATCAATAAAGGATCTACCCCTTCCAGTGAAGGAAGCGAATGTTCAAGGCTGATCCACTTATGCTAGTTCAGGAATCTCTGGCCAGAGTGAATGAAATTAGAAAGGAGTTTCTAATTTGCATAGAACTAAGCATAGTAAATGGTAAGCAAGTGATTAGATTAGATAGGTTTGACACGAGATCCATGCCTTGTATTTAATCGGGACATTGTAGGGTAGAAGGAGTTTATTGTACGGTAACTATTCACTGAATAGGTTAGTATTCTAAGCAGTGAATTCATATTATCCGGATAGTCGCGATATGCTGAGAAGTATCCCTCACGATGTAGAATAAATGTGATTAATTAATTAAACATATTTAATAAATTAGAGAATTTATATAATAATGATAAAATAGTTTATTATTATTTATTTCTACTACCGGCTTAATATTGAACCTACAGGGTCACACCATAAAAAGAGAATGATTTAATGGTGGAGGAATTAATTAATAATGGCTAATAATTATTTATTTATAAAATAAATAATTAATTGGAAAATTTAATAATTGATTAAATGATATTTAATTGATTATAAATTAATTAAGAAAAGTTCTTATATTATTAATTAAGGATTTAATTTTTTAGAAATTAAATCAAGAGAGAGAATTATTTCTAAAGTGTTTAGAAAAAGGATTAATAATTAAAAGGTGTTTTAATTATTAATGAGAATAATAAATGGGATAATAATAATAATATTTATGGGAAAATTTTAGCTGAAAATTTTGCCTATAAATATACTATTATAAACCCTATTTTATTTTTAACCCCAATTTTTAGAAAAACCTAATTCTCTCCACCTCCTCCTCCTCCTTAACGTCATTTCTTGGTGGATACCGGTGGAGTGCTTCACGTTTGAGGAACAGCTGCTAAGGATCTCCGATCGTTGCCTTTTGGATCACTATTAAAGGTTAGTAATCGATCCATATGTTTTTACCACGATTTATATGCTTTTATTTGGATTTTGTATGTGTAAAAGTGTTTTACCATGCCTCCGCTGTGATTAAAATCCAACATCTGGACTTGCTTTCTTTGACTTTCCTTTCTGGCAAGCCTCACATAGTCCTTCTGGGGAGAATTCCAGCTGAGGCAGACCTCTGACCAATTCTCTTTTGACAAGAGAATTCATTGTTTTGAAATTGAGATGAGAAAGTCTCTTGTGCCATAGCCAACTCTCATCTGACGATGCCTTTGCATAGAAACAATTGACTTCAGGATTGCTTCCAGAGTTCATGTCAGCTACGAACAGATTTCCTTTCCGGATTCCCATCAAAGAGGGTTTTTCATTTTTCTTGTGCAGAATCTGACACTTCAGCTTGTCGAATAAAACATTGTAGCCGTTGTCACAGAACTGACTAATGCTAAGCAGATTATGTTCAAGTCCTTGCACAACATACACATTTTCAATGATAACATTTCCAGCTAGCAAACAGCCATATCCCTCCGTTAAACCTTTGCTGTTATCTCCAAAGGTAACCACTGGGCCAGCTTTCTCAACCACATTTGATAGCAGGGCTCTATCTCCGGTCATATGTCTTGACGATCCGCTGTCAAGAAACCACACTACCGGTTGTACCTGTTTAATGCCCTGCAATACAAATGGATTAGACCTTCTTCGGAACCCAAGCTTGGCTGGGTCCGGCATACTTGTAAAATTGGCCTTTATCAGGCAAAACAACATTCTTAATTTTAATGTTCTCAACTTTCTCAATGACTGGACATTTGACCTTGTGAACAGCCTTGACAAATTTCTGTTTAGGCTTAGGCACAAATGTCTCCTTTCTAGCTTTAGGAGGACTAGCAGTCTTAGACCTATCATGCTTTCTATTATTCACATGCTGACGAGGAGTAGTCTTATCATTAGAAACATGCTTACTATTAAAATAAGCATACATCAAATTAAAAGCACAAGACATACAATCAGGAACACCACATGCTTTATGAGAGGGATTAACAATAGGCAACTTATGCATGGTAGACATGGCATTTGTGTTATCCAACTCATGTGTGTCTGAGTTAGTCTCAGTTGCTTTCACAACTTTGACTGGAACCTTTGACACACTTGACTGACTTGGAGACAGCTTTCTCATTAGCATGATCTTCAGCACGGATTTCTTCTTGAATAATAAATGAGGTCTCATCAAATGGTTCAGCAATTGATTCTTTATAGAGGGGTTCATCAACACCCTTAAGCACATGTGGTACTTCCCTGCCTTTAGCACAGACATGAGGAGGGGAGTTTATGGCTAATTTTCCAATAGCAACATTGTAATCATAACCTATTCCAGATGTTTGATTAACAGCTTGCTTATTGTAAAACTCTTTGGACTTCGAATAAGAATTAAAGTAAGCTTTAACCTTAGCCTCAAGACCGGTGATCTTGTCTTTGAGAATAGTTTCGAGTTGTCTATAACAGTCAACTCTATTCTCTAGAAAAGATACTTGTTCTTTTAATTTATCTTGATTAATGTGCACAAGTCTTAATTTATTGACCTCTTTCTCAAGGTCTTTGATTTGTTGATTTAACAATTCATTATCACGACAAGCACAATCTAAGGAACCTCCTAGATGATAAACTAATTCAGCATCAGTAAATTTTATCTCTTTTCTTGACGATGAGGTGTTTGCATCACTAGCCATGAGAGCAAGATTCCCAACTTCTTCATCTTCACTGTCAGTATCATCCCAGCTTCTTCCCTTTTCCAGGTAAGCCCTTTCAGATTTACTCTTCTGATTAGAATCGTAAGAGTTCTTCCTAACTTGTTTTGGCTTCCTGCATTCTGTGGCAAAGTGTCCCAACTCATTGCAGTTGAAACATCGAATGGTGCTTCGATCAATCATCCCTGTTTTGTACCCACCAATGCTGGTGTTAGAGGATGAAGATCCACCTTTCTGGAATCTATTGTAGTTGGACTTGTAATTGAACTTGGGATTCCTTTTGAATCTGACATTTGAGAATCTCTTGACAATCAGGGCCATTGACTCATCCTCTAATTGCTCCAGTTCTTCTAAGGAATAAAAATCATCTCCTGATTGATTTGTAGTAGTAGGATCAAATTCTGCTACAATCACATTTTCTTCAACCTTGGAAGATTGTACCATTCTTTCTGACTGTTGAGATTGTTGTTGATATTGGGTTGTTGTTGTTGTTGTTCATCAGCTACTAGAGCAGTAGACGTGCTGACCACTCTTCCTTTCCCGTAAACTTCCTTCTGCTGAATCTGCTCCAATTCATAAGTCTTTAACAGACCATAGAGCCTTTCCAAAGAAATCTCACTCAGATCTCTTGCTTCTCTTATGGCAGTGATTCTATGTTCGAGATGAGTTGGCAGTGTTAAAGGAACTTTTTGTTGACCTCCCTGATGGAATAGTATTTACCATTAATGTTCAGGTTGTTCATCAATGTATTGTACCTGTCAAACACTTCAGTGATTCCTTCTCCTGGATTGGATTTAAAGTATTCATACTCAGAGGTTAGGATTTCTAACTTGTTCTCCCTAACTTCCTCTGTGCCTTCATTAATAACCTCAATAGTTTCCCAGATATGTTTGGAATCTTTACAGTTCATCACATGTCTATTCATCAAGGGATCAAGGGAATCTACTAAAATTAATTGAAGGCTAGCATCCAGGGAGGCTTCTTCTTTTTCAGCAGGAGAAAAATCCTCAGGATCTTTCACATAAGTTCTTGCTTTGGTAATCACCACATCATTTTCTATTACCTCTGGTTCAATAACCATCGGAATTTTAGGACCCTTCTTTAACACTTCCAGATATTTGGAATTTGCAACTTGTAAAAACAATAGCATCTTCTTCTTCCAAATAACATAATTTTCTTTATCGAATAGTGGAATTTTAACGGTTCCAACTTTTTGTGTAGTCATTATGAATTTTTGAGTAAATAAAAATTCAAGGAGTGAAAGAAACACAAAAGTCTAGGATCTTGATTTGTACGTTAATCAGAAGGCTCTGATACCAATTGTTAAGTCTCAATATGTTTGTAGAAGGGGGGTTGAATACAAACAATACCGTTTAATCGAATAAAATGCGGAATAAAAAGGTGAAACAAAATTCAAGTTAAATAAAATTATTATTAAACTTGAAAGGTGTTACAACAACGGTATCGTTTACAAGGGATTAATCTCAAATCAATTATTACAAATCTAGAATAAATTCGACATGAACTTTTTCTATTTTTGCAATAAAAAGATCAAATGCTAAAAGCGATTTGAGATTAAGTTCTAGGGATTTCGATCCGCTAGATAGTTACACAAGAACAAGAAAAGTATTTTTAGTGGATTGGATTTAACAATAAATACTAGAAATAAATGATATGTGAATTTGCAATAATTTCTCTACAGGTTTTCTTTTTGTTCTTTATTCTTCTGTATGATATTCAATGCTCTGCTTTTTTAATAATCTGCTTCTGTTTGTTTAAGTAAACAATCCCTTGAATTGAACCAGCAAGACATTCGGCAAGACAATCAAAAATGAACTAGCAAGACAATCCTTTAACTGGTAGAACTATCGGTAGGACAATCCTTTTAACTGGTAGAACTATCGGTAAGACAATCCAGAAAGACTTGGAAAGACTTTCGGTATGACAATCCAATTGTCATACCAGTTCAAGTTTCTTTTGCTGATTTTCTTTTTGAATATTATTCCAAAATCATTTCTGAAAAATTCATAATATTAATTCAGAATTAATTAACCAATTAATTTAATTTATCAATAAATTAATCTTTGCAGATTTAATTATTTTCTTAATTAAATTATATGACTTAATTAATTAATAGAGAATTAATACCAATCTTGAGTAGCAACCATTCTTCTGAAAACCTTCTTAAAATCACTGTCAATTACGAATCTATTCCACCACTTCAATGTTGACACTCGATGTACTTTCTGGTTCATGAGTGACTAACTTTCGTGACGTTTCTTCATGACTTGACCTTGATACTCTTGATTTTCTTCAGACTAGATCCTTGTAATTAATTGATACCCTGACGAGATCTCTGTCACTTGATTAAATCCACAATCTTGATTTATATCACTGAGGCTTGATCAATTTCTTGAACTTCTTCCAGTGAATTAAGTCATCAAGTCTGTAGAAGAACAATGTTACTTAATCTTTTGACATATGTTACTCTGAGAGATCTCTCTGACGATAGAACCACTATTTACTTGTTACATCCTTATTTGAGTTGAGTTAAATCCTCGAATAAACAAATAGGCTATGACATATGCCTTTCAGTTTATATGAGTTTAAAATGATTATTTCCATGATATTACGTGTTATAGTTGTTATCTGTGGCACCGCAAGGACCATAAAATTTTTCTATTAATCGTGATGTGTTTTAAAATGCATTTATATGAATCGATCCAAAATTTGAACGCGTGTTTATTTGCGTCTTTATCGAGGTACTTGTTTTATCTCGTTGTATGTGCGTTTGAATGTATTTCATGTGTTTTCGGAGTTTTCTGTTAATTTAGGAATCGTTTTGATTTTTCAAAAATCAACAGACTGGACCCCACCGGGACGTCAAAGCTCACAAAATTCATGTTTTTATTTTTATAAAATTGTACATATTTTAAATACCCATTATTTTTGCATTTTTAAAATTATTCATAATTTTGGGGAATTTTGATATAAATTTTATATTTTATTGCTTTTAAAATTATTCCCCTTAATTATTATTTTTGGGCCTAATTTTTTTATTTAAGAAATAAAAATACCATAAATTGATTTTGGGGTATTTAATTTCGTAAAAATATAAATAGCCTAATTGTATATTTTATTTCATTTTTATTTCTATTAAAAACAATTCTCAAGAACAATTTTGGGGGTGTAATTCGGTTTTAAACACAAATTGATTGATTCCCAGAGATTTACTGATCCTCTGATTTAGCTCTAGTAATAAAATCCATTCTCTCGAGGAGACAGATCTTTTGATACCAAAATCACAAATCGAGGTTGGGTTTTTTTAAAATCAATTTTTAAGTTCTTCACCTTGAAATCAAATTTTGATTTTGAGTAATTGTTGGTTGGTTTTGATGTAATATATAGCTTTAGTTTGATCTGTATAATCGATTTACATGTTTATTTCAATTATTAGATCCCCGGAATGATTAAACTGAGTTTTGGTTTTGATATAATTTTTGAATTTATTTTTTTATTATTCTTGAATCTGCGGTGGTGTTTGATTATACGGTTAGCTTATAAATGATCTTAACTTTATTTTGATACCTGTATCGTTGTTTTTGGTTTTGATTTGACTGAAGTTGAGGTTTCGCCGGAATTTGGTTCGGTGGTAACAGGATTTTAATTGGAGATTGTAGTTCTGTGATTTTCGGTTGTGTTTGTTAGTACAGGGATGTTGCCAGATGATTATGAGACGTATTACACTGAAAAGCCGAGGCAAACGATGATGATTGGCCCTGTTTGAGCATTGCCGATATTGATTTCCCGATGGCCGGATCTACGCCGGTTTCCGGGTTATGAAGAACACCGGCGGGTTGTTCTTGATAACCCAGACCCAACCCGTTTTCTTTTATTAAAACCCGGGTTTGATCCTCCCAAACCCTAACCCCCAATTTCAAAATTGTTTCCCAGAATTTTGTTTTAAAAATAAATCAAATTCATTTCTATTTTCGAAATATCATTTCTTTTAATTTCAAAAATCATTTAGGAATTATTTTAAATTCTAAAAATTATTACTTAATTATTTTAAATTCCAAAAATTATTTTCTTTTATTATTTTTCAAAAATCCAATTTGATTTAATTATTTATAATTTATTTTAGTTAATTATTTATGGATTTAATTAATTGATTAAATCATTTAATCAATTAATTTTTTTAAATGGTTAAATAAAGTATAATTATTTATAATTAATTCAAATAATTCCTAAAAACTACTTTTGAACTTTTAAAATTTATATTTAGGTATTTAAAATCAATTAATATTATTAATTGATTTATTTCTATTTTTAATCTTATTTTATTCGTAATAAATAAACCTTTCGTCCGTTTAATACGAAACGAATGCGTATAAACTCAGAAAAACATTTCGCTTCCAATAAAAATACTTTCGGGGACCTAATTTAGTTTGTATTGAAAAGTCATTTGATTTGTAAGTCGTTCTGAGTGATCGATAAATTCTGTTATTGACCTGATTTCAATTCTAAAAGCACCGAGACCTATCTTTTGATAATATGACTTATGTGTTACATGAATTATGTGATTATGTGTTATACGAATAACATGATTACTTGCTACGTGATATGCATGCTATCTGTTTACAGTTTTAAAATTGCATGATTAGTCATAAACGATCGGGTAGGCGTCAAGACGTATAGTTACGTCGATTGAGTTTGGTTTTGTTAATTGATATAGTCCTTTTGTTTATAGAATCGAGTAGCAAGGAGTGCAGTCAAGTGTTAGACGGAGTTAGTAGCCAGCAGTTATAAGCCAAAGTTATAGTGAGAAGTAATCGAGCATACGAGGCAAGTTTTCTCCCTATTCTAAATTCAAAATAGTGAATTACTTTGTTTATTCTTATACCAGACAAGTATTCATGAACTTTTTTGTAGTATAATTGCAAGTATCCCTACCTTCAGTTAACGTTCAAGTTCTGAACTCGATTATGCAAGTTTCTATACTATTCTAAGTTCAGAATAGTTAAACGTTTTGTATTTCGCTGCAAAATTACTCTATACAGTGGAACTTTGAGATGGGATTAGCGAATAACTAATTGTTCTAGTTATTTCGCCATCAGTTGTTGAGATGACTCCGGACCATGAAAAATGGGGAGTTATATTGTTAAGGATGTCATCTGATTCGTCTCCTTTGATTAAAAATGTTTTATGCATTGGATGAATGCGTAAGTGACCGGAGCAGACGGTCCATCGGAGGGCCATGTATATATGAAATATTATAATACAAATTATGCCATAGGCAGATATATTGCCTTTTATTTGAGTACTCATATTTTAGGACATGTTTCTACGGACCATGATCTAGTAATATTACACGGGCTAATCAGCATGTGATAATACGTTCGTCGGTGAAAGATTCCAATCTTAAAATTATCATTTATTGTTTATAGTTTGTTTAGCTTTTATTGTTGATCAAACATTACTGTTTATCTCCTGTTATTCAGTTATTATCAAAATGTGGTTTATCATTTTAAACATACATTTTGCACTGCTTGCTGAGCATTTCTTTCGCTCATATTTGTTTTTATTTTGATCTTTCAGCTAAGTCAGAACAGGCCTAAGTTCCAGGTTTTCCCAGGAGTTGTGTGCTTTTAAATAGTTTGGTGTATTTTCCAGGTAGACTTTTTGGGACACTTGACTAGTCTAAAGTTTTATAATAAAATCTGAATAGTTTGTAAAACTAAATAGACTTATGGGTTGTAATAATATTTGGTTTGTATTAGTGTATGTTTCATACTATAGCCTGTGATTGATCCAGTTGCATGCAAGGGGTCATATTTATTATATTATTCTGCTGAACCTATTATGTTATGGTTTATCAGCCAGTGACTCCCAAATCTAGACCCCGGATTTGAAGGGCGTCACAGGTTGGTATCAGAGCTACAGGTTATGGTCACTGAAAATGACTTAAGGTTGTCTTAAGTAAGTCGTAGGAAGATCACACAAGATAAGCGCGTGTAGTTTAACTCTTACATGGTTAAGTTTAGGGTGTTGATGATCTATAGCTAAGTTTTCCGATTTCTTTTTCTTGGTATTTAGCTTTAGGCTTTTATGCCATTCCTTTGCTATTTTGTTGGTTTTCGGGGATAGTGGCAAGTAATAAAAGAGATTGGAAGGTTGTGTTGCAACCCTATCAACCATTTTTTGATTTATTTGAGATTCTGAGCAAGAGTTGGAAGGTTTGGATAATTCTTCATTAATGTTCTTCGTGGTATTATTCTTTGAGATAGTAAGCAAGATTATGTGATAATCATGTCGCATGTGTTAATAGGGTAGCAAGTTTATGATATTTTGGAAAAAGAGATAATGTGTGAGAATTTTAACATGCTAAAAGATTGCTACATATTTGACACCATACTTGATAGATTATTATATAAGTTACTTGTTTTCTTACCAGAAGAATGGCACCAAAGAGGAGGAGTAATTCAGGAGAGGATCGTACCGAGAGTCGTATAGATACAGCGATTGTCCAGATATTGGGATTGATGCAGAAACCGATGTTGTATCTTACGCAACAACAACAGCAGCAGCAGCAACCAGCAGCTCAACCTGTGGTGACTTTTAAATAATTTCAAGTTGTGAAACCACCTGAGTTTAAAGGAAGTGATGACCCCGTAGAAGCCAATGCGTGGCTTAAAGAAGTTGAGAAAGCCTTTGACTTAGTTGGAGCAGGAGCTGAGCAAAAGACTAAGTTTGCCAGTTACTTTTTGAAGGGTGAGGCAAACTATTGGTGGGAATCCACGCGAGCGTTTGAAGGAGGTGAGTTTGTAACTTGGGAAAGGTTTACAGAGCTGTTTCTGGAAAAGTATTTTCTGAGGTATATGAAGAATCAAATGGAGATCAAGTTTTTGAACCTAACACAGGGTGATCTTACTGTCTCTGAGTATGAGGCTAAGTTTACTGAATTGGCAAGGTTTATGCTAGATCAGGTTAATACAGATGAAAAGAGGGCAAGAAGGTTTGAAAAAGGATTGAAATTTTGGATTCAGAATAGAGTGGCCATGTTTGAGTTGACTTCATATGTGGCAGTGGTTCAAAGAGCGATGGTGATTGAAAGTTGGAGTGACACATCTCAGAGAGAAAGGGACAGGAAGAAAAGGAAAATACAAACATCAGAACGAGGTCAACAACTAATAAGTGGATTTTATATCTACTTGGAATGCTTCATTTAGGCTTAAGTTGGTGTTTTGGACTCAAGTTGTTGGTATTTTTGATGTGTTTTTGTGTTATTGCATTTCAGGAATCAGTTAAACGAAGAAAGGATATTTTCAAGAAAATATGCTGAAAAGAGCTAACAACTCAAGGCCATTCTCAAGTTGTAGATAATCTCGTTAGCTTCGCGTAGGCAGTTGAATCGCCTAATTCTGACAAGTAGAACTCAAGATATGGCCAAAAGAAGAATCAGCTGGAAAAGTACAGAAGTCAGGCGCGGCCGCCCCGAAAACCAGCGTGCCCGCGCTGACTTTCTGCTAAAACAGCGCGGCCGCCCTGCAATCAGCGCAGCCGTTCCGCCCTGATTTTTCCCAGAATCCTGATTTTAGTAGAAATTGGAAATATTAAGGGTCCTGGTCATCCTGGAGCCTATATATATCAATAAAAAGACGTTTTTAACGCGAAGGAGACCTGGGAGAGCAATAAGAAGACCTAGAGCACGAGACGGCTACGAAGAAGAAGACTTTTATTTTCTTTGATTTAGGCGATACTTGGATGATTTTTTTTGATTTGTCTTTGAACCCTAGTACTCTTAATTGTTTATGATCATGCTTTCATTGGAACCCATGGTGATGATGAGTTCAATTATGAACTAATCGTTATCGTGGGGTTCTAACGGATTTACTTACGAATTTCTATAGTTAATGTAATAACCCCAATTTTTGGAAATTTTTGAAACCCTTATGAATAGTGTTTTTGCTGAATGAGAAAACTTTTCATGCCACGCTATGTAGGGGTTCTGTTATTGATCTTATGGAATATTTAGTACTCTATGTGGTATATAAGTGTATGTAAAGATCGTCAGAATCCAATTCCGAACACTTTGATTTTTCCCGGAAATCCAATAGATACGGAAAGAATTGAGTATAAGGTAACAGGATAAAAGGATTTAAATTAAAGGATTATAATATAGGATCATAAAAAGGAATTTAATGTATTGAGAAAGGTTAAGGGAACCTAAGTAATAAGATCCCGGGTATGATCCCTCGAACGATAAACGAAAACGAAGTTAAGCGAACCGTATAACAGATCAGCGGTCATTAGGCAAACAATTAAAAGCTAATCAAAGGGATTAGTGGGGGTGATGTCATCCAACCAATAGAAAGAGGACAAAGGAGGGGTGATGACATCATAAAGTGATGTAGGCATGACATAGAAGGGAAGGAAGTGTGGTTGAATTATAACCACACAAAATCAAGGTTAATTAAGTCATTAACCAAAAACAACACAAAAAATCAACCAACCAAGCAAATCATTTCATTTTCATCAAACAAAACACAAAAACCTCTTTCTTCCCAAGCTAACTCTCGGCTTCTTTCTTAAAATTTGAAGATCCAAGCTCCACCACTTACTATTTAGCAAGGTAATTATCTAAGCTTCCCCATGGATAGTTACATACTTCCTATAAGTTTAAGCTTCTAATTCCAAGCCAATCTTTTTCTATAAATCAAGGAAGAAGATGGTGAATAGTAACCTTCAAGAAATAACTTTAGTTTTCTTGAATTTTTATGAAAGATTAAGGTGATACAAGCAAGGATCAAGGTTCTTTAGGCATTCAAAGCTCTTGTGTTGTGTTAAAAGCTTCAAGGAAGGTATAATCTCTTAACCAAGCTTTGTTATTGAATGTTAAGAGCATAATATGAGTATTTTAGTTCATGAGAGGCTTGATGGTTGTGTATGTAGAGATTAGTGAGTTTTGGGATGTTGTTGGATTGGTAAATGTTGTTGTTTTGATTAAAGGAACTTAAGTATGATTAAAGTTAAGCTTAGGCATAAGTATGTGTAATAACCCCAATTTTTGGAAATTTTTGAAACCCTTATAAATAGTGTTTTTGCTGGATGAGAAAACTTTTCATGCCACGCTATGTAGGGGTTCTGTTATTGATCTTATGGGATATTATTAGTACTCTATGTAGTATATAAGTGTATGTAAAGATCGTCAGAATCCAATTCCGAACACTTGGATTTTTCCCGGAAATCCACTAGATACGGAGAGAATTGAGTATAAGGTAACAGGATAAAAAGGATTTAAATTAAAGGATTATAAGAGAGGATCATAAAAGGAATACAATATTGAGAAAGGTTAAGGGAACCTAAGTAATAAGATCCCGGGTATGATCCCTCAAACGATAAACGAGAACGAAAGATAAGCGAACCGTAAAACAAATAAGTGACCAAGAGACAAGCTTGTACAAGAAGCCAGGGATTGTGACATCATCAAACCACAAGGTGTGGACAAGTGGGAGCATTATGACATGTGCAAGGTGACATAAGCATGACATGGGAAGGAAGGAGTGTGGTTGAATGAGAACCACACAAATTCAAGGGCAAGAAGGTAATTGACTAAAGCAAGCACAAAAACCAATCAACCAAGCCAAGTAAAATCATTTTCATCAAAAAAATCAAAAGCAACCAAGGCTTTGTTCTTGAAGCTCTCGGCTTTTACTATTCATTAAGCAAGAATTTTCAAAAATTCAAGATCCAAGCTTCCTAAATTGGTGAGTAAATTCCCTAATCATCTTCATGCTTAGTTAGGGCTATACCATGAGTTTAAGCCATCAATTCCTTCTCAATCTTCTTCATTTAATCAAAGAAGAAGACTATGAATAGTGTTTTCAAGTTTTTAACTTGAAATTTTTCTTGTTTTTCTTGAAGATCCAAGCATTCTTAAGACTTCTCAAAGCTTCTTAAGGCTTCCTAGCTCCTCCCACCACTTCAAGGAAGGTATACCATCTCCAAACCCTAGATTCCTATGTATTATAAGATGATTTTGATTAGTAGGATGATATTGTAGCTTGTTGTTGATTTAGAGTTTGGGATTTGGAGTGGTAGTGAAATGGAATGGTAAATGTTGTGGTTTTGATTAAAAGAACTTAAGTATGATTAAAGTTAAGTTTAGGCATAAGTATGAATGATTAAATTGAATTGGTTGGGGTTGTTATGATGTGATAAGGATGGATGTTGGTTGTATGTTGGATTTGAGGTTGGTTTGTGGTTGGTTTTGTATGGTTTAAAATTTGGGAAATCGCATAAACATAGCCGTCGTAATGTCCGATTTTCTTTGGACTGTTTTTATGCACAACATTAGGACCCGAGAACCCCCTTCTATATTATGACCACTGTCATGTTTAGATAGCTCATGTTACGAGTTTCGTTTTGATATGTAGTTCGTTCGATTCCGATGCACGGTTAGGAGAAAACGACCGTTTCAAGTAACGGCGTTTCGCGAACGAAACTTTTCCCCTCGCCTTACTTTGAAACATAGGTTAAAGACAAAAGGGTTAATTAATGCATGAAACATTTATGGTAAGTGTGTTAGTCAGTTGGTAAGACACTCGCGAAGGAATCGCCTTAAAACTCGTAAAGGTTAAATTATTAAAAATGGTGGAGCCGAGGGTACTCGAGTGACTTAAGAGAATCAGTAAGCACAAAACGAGCGTTAGAGTCTGAGTTGGTTAGAGTATAGATTTACAAGTGACTTTGGTTTAATTCTAACTTACTTGTTGTTTATAGGTTACCAGACTCGTCCCGAGCCATTCGTAACCCCCAGTCGCTCAGGCAAGTTTTCTACCCGATATACTGTTGTTGTGATGTAAATATATGTATATGCATTATCTTGTGATAGTGCATGATTGTTATTAGCAAATTTTGCGATATATTGGAGCATGCTGATATGGTATATATGCATGCCTGTTTCGCATTCTTTCCATATATATATCTGTTGATTCAGTTGATAATACCTATGTTAGAGGATAGCGGTAATTTGCATATACCCTTAGTACAGGGACCCAAAGGTGAAAATATTTCTAAAACCGGGAGTCGAGGATCCCGAGTAGATTTTGTATATATGGATATAAATATATATATATATATATATATATATTTATACTTATATATATATATATATATATGGTCATAGTTTTCAAAACTATTAATCGAATAAGGTTTATTCGATAACTTTAATATTTGAATATTATTTTGAATATTCATCCGAGGACTTATGACTCCTTTATTTTATTATTGAATATTATTTCGAATATTCATTCGAGGACTTATGACTCCTTTTATTTTATATTAAATGAATATTATTTTGCATATAATTCGAGGGCTTATGACTCAGTTTATATTGTTTAATGAATATTTTTGAATATTCATTTGAGGATCTATGACTCCGATTATTTGCTGAGATTTGTTCTTTATTTTATTAAAGAATAAGGTGTAAATAATCAAACTTATTTTCGATTATTCAAATAAAGATATTACTTTCGTATAAGTATATCTTTGATTATTTGCTATTCATTTCAAGTATAAGTTTTAATACTTCTACTTCAATTATTTTATAAAGATTATTCTTTATGGGAATATTATTTAAATAATAATATTCAGATATTTTCTAAATATTCTGGGGACTGATTTACTTCATTAAATCAGCTTCACTCCAAACATTCTTAAAAATGTTTTGCGAGTCTTCAAAATGATTTTTTTAAAAGTTAGAGCGGATCCCAAAACTCATTTTTTAAGATCCTCCTTTCGAAGGGGATTAAATACTCGCTCAAAACCTGAGGGATCCGGCTCTGTGGTGTGTTTTATATTCGCAACAAGGTTGCTATTTTGATAAATGAATTGATTACTTACCCAACACTCGGGAAGTAAAATTCTTGGAACAAGTTAATCCATTAACAGGCATCGCCTGGGAAATATCGGTGAGTTCTCCTTTCCAAATAGATACGACTTCTTGGTGGAGCCGTATCAACAAGTTTCTACTTGGGAAAGTGGGGGACAAGCTTTACGTTTCAGAGTCATGGATTTCATCTGAACTAGGAGTGGCGTAAGTGGCCGAGTAGCGCCGGCCCAGCCTTATTATATTGGCCCAAATGGCCTGAAAGTTCCGCTAAGGCGGTCCATTCCTTAGGAGTTCAGTGTTCGGTTGACAAGTAAATCCGACAGGTTCTCCTCTACATGTAGAAAATGGTGGGGTTGTACTACTACGACTGATCATCGTAAGTGGTCTTCCCGGCGCGGCAAACTCCCGTAATGAGTTCATCATCCAATTGGATAATTTCTGCAACACTACCCAGAGCACTTCGATAGAAAGGCTACGGTTGGGCGATTATTGAGTGTTGGTAGGGTCAAGTTTTCAAAATAATGTTTACATCAATGAAGTATCTCGTAACTTCATTTTATTTTGATAATATTTTAAAGATTTAATCTATTCAAATCTTGCCTTATAGTCTCATCTATGTGATGAACTTTTGAAGCTAATTATAACTTGAACGGTGGTAGTTCAAGTAGTATTGGGAAAGATATAAGTATATTGGGGTATCTTGTAACTTCATCTTTTAAACTTATATCTAATTAATAATTGTCTTATGAATGACAAAGATTTTCAGAAAAACGTTGAGACAAGGTTAGATATATGAGATCACCTTGCAACAATATTTTTTTTATACAGTTATACACTGGGACTTCGTGTATATTGTGCATGGAAGAGGACTTCCAATATTTTGAAAAGTATATATGTATATATATATATGAATATTTTGCGACTTCATCGCATTAAGATATCAACTTGGTTCATTTCTTTTGACCAAGACTTTCATGAGTACTATGAGAAGGCTCATATATTGTTAATCATTATACATATTATTTTGGTGGGCTTGCTGCTCACCCTTGCTTTCTTCTTTCATCACACAACATCAGATAGACAAGATGAACCGGACCAAGCTCCCGATTCGCAAGAGGTTAGGAGACGTTCCGCAGTTTTCTAGAAGCACTGATGCCGCCATAGCTGAGGTAGGAACTACCAATAGGCTAGGCTTTTAACTTTTGATGTATCAGATTATGTATATTTATGAATTGTAATAATGGCAAAGAAATGTAAATTTATTCAGAAACCTTTTAAGGTGTATTGGCAGATAATTGTGGAATATAAGGACTTGTGATTTTTTTTTTTTGGATGTTCATCTCTGAGACTATAACGTGTGGTGTGTGTGTTTATTGTGGGGTCACAGTGCAGAGTAGTTGAGTAATTATTAAGATTGGATGTTATTAAGGGAAATGGAACTCGTGACGACCCGGATCCCCGACCCCGGATCTGGGGGTGTTACAGAAATGGTATCAGAGCTAAGCGTTATAAACCTCAGAGATGATGTGACGTTAAGATAATAAGTTCACTAAGATAATAAGAACTCTTGCCAAGTTCATAGTCGGGCTACCTAACGTAGTACTGACAGTTAAAACCCTTATGGGAACCCTTATAAATATCGTAATAGGAGCGTAGTTCGTTATCGTATATGGTAGCGAGACTCCGAACCCTGAGGTTGAGGAGCAACAGCGCGATGATGTTTTATTACTAATTGGAGATCGGATTGTGGATCCGATAGAGCGTCCTAACGCAGGACCGGATGATGTTGATATTGAGGATGTAGCGGTTAAGGATGTTGTCCTAGAATGGATAATTGCTGAGGAGGATCCCATGGAGGATCCTGACAAGAATGAATAAAGGACCACTGAGGAATTGATGACCATGGTTAGGGCAACTACCAGAGGTAGGATTGGCCGGTCACTACCGGAGGTTCGTTCAAGTTGTAAAGATAGTAGCCCCTTTAACGCGGCTTACTCGTAAGACTGAGAAGTTCGAATGGACAGAGAAATGCGAGAACAGCTTTCAAGAACTGAAGCAGAGGTTGGTGATGGCCCCTATGCTGGCGTTGCCGGATGGAAAAAGGAGATTTTGTGATTTGTAAGTGACGCTTCACATAAGGAATTAGGGTGCTTCCTAGCACAGCAAGATAATCGCGTCTGCGTCAAGACAATTAAGGTAATATGAAATTCGATATCCCCGCCCATGAGCTTAGGCTCGTGGCAATAGTTTTACCCTAAAGATTGGAGGCACTACTTGTATGGAGAGAAGTGCGAGAATTACCTAAGCCATAAGTGCTCTAGTACATTCTTACGTAGAAAGAGCTCAACATACGCCAGAGGAGGCGGTTAGAGCTAATCAAGAATTATGATTGGAGATTCTTTATCATTCGGGAAAGCCAATATGGTGGCTGATGCCCTTAGTAAAAAGGAGAGACTCAAGATGATAATGTCTTTTGGAGAGTTTATAAGAGATTTTGAGAAAATGGAAATAGTAGTGAAGGTAACCGGAGCCGGTACCGAAAAGCTGTTTGAGATAGTAATACAGCCCGAATTATTGGAAAAGATCATATTGTGCCAGAAAAAGTTATGAATGAAGGCAGAGAGCCAATAAATAGATAAGAGGTTAATACCGAGAAAGATGAGAAGGGAATAATGAGGTATTCCTACAGAATTTGGGTTCCAATGTTCAAGAGCTTAAAGATGAGATCTTAGATGAAAGCTAGTTTGAGGAATAAGATTTAGAGCAAACCCTGAACGTGATAGTCAGGGAGGTCGCCATCAAGATAGAAGGAACCCATGATATAATGGAGTGGAAAATAAGGATTTTAAATTAAAAGATGACCCCAATTATGGGGAGTAGGATGAAACATTTTATACTAAGGAAACAAAAAGTCGAGTAAGGAAAGGAGACCCGAGATGGTACCCCTATACGGCAATTCATGGACCTGTCTAAAGAGAACTTATACTATTATCCCCAACCACCACCCTGAGGAGACAGTACGGTGAGAAATTCTTTCAGGACCTTTAAGTCGCTAAGCTCTCAGAGTTTCATGGAACAAGCTGACCCAGCCAAGGCAAGAGCCTGGCTAAAGGAAATAGAGGAATCATTTGAGATTCTAAATGATTGACGAACCACAAAGGACTATTTTTGTCACTTACCCTCCTAAGAGAGAGGCCACACGCTGGTGAAAGACCAAGAAAGGCACGGAGCCAGAGGTTATAATAAACTGATTTAAGTTTAGTCAATTGTTTTAGGAAAGTACTTCCCAAGGTTATGGAGATAGTGTAAAAGCTTTAGAGACGGAACAAAGGCAGACGAGTATGATGAATTATGAATCTAAGTTGTAAAAGTTATCAAGATTCGTTCTGAGGACACGAATCCAGAATGACGGGATGTATGAAATCAATGTTTATGTTGTGTTGGTCCATGAAATAATGATAAGAGAAAGGAAAATAAAAAGAAACTGAAGTGGAAGGGAATATAAAGGCAATAGAGTTTGAGGAATGATAAGGGAGTTGGGTATGAGGAAACCCTAAAGACTCGTAGCAATAGACATAGAAAAGTATGTAATCGTCAGGATGAGGGTGATATACCATGAGTTAAATTGATGGTTGAAGGTATAAGAGATACATATATAATTATCCCTGTAAGTTGGGAAGATTCGAGGAAACCTTGAGATAATTCGAAGGATAAATAATGAGACGCGGATAGACTAAGGAGGCAAGGAAGTAAGAAACTAAGAAAATTGGGTGAAGGAAGTGACCTTCAAGAAGGTAAAGTGTAAGACCGGTGGCATGATACCCAGAAAGGGAGACGCCAGATATGAAAGATATCCCAACATTGAGATGACTGTTGAGATAAACAACAAAAGTAAATAAGGAATTATTAAGAAGAAGTTCACGTTGAACATGACCAATATCTTCCAGAACATCCATGTTATCATTACCAAATCAAGAAAGAAAAGTGGATGACCATTGTTATCTTTTGGAGGCCATATGGATTGACCTCAATTTGAATAAGGATGCTATTATGAAGTTAGGTATAGACTATCGAGGTGGGAATGATTGAATAAGACACCCTTATCAGGGATATATGACTTGATTTATCCATGGAAGGATGCAGGTACCTTTTAAAGGTGGAATTAAGGATAGAACATTGGTAACTTAAAATGAATCCTAGGGGAATGCATAAAGGTTGGAATTTCACCCTTAATAGGGACAGTATGAGTTCTGACAGTATGATTGGGAAAGGGTTAAGGTAACAACAACCTTTAAGAATCAGTGGAGAAATTTTTCAGAAGTATATAGACAATGGTTCTAGTATTAGTAAATGGTATTTGATATGCCCTGTATCTAGGGAATACAGGAGGAACGATTGAAGGATAACCTTAGAGGTTTTACAAGGAGAAAGGTAATATTTAAAATTCTCAAGAATAGAAATGTTGATAAAGGAAATATGACGTAATTATAATGATGCGAAGTGGGGCACGTGTTAAACCACGAGAAAGTATGGATCGAACCAGTAATGGTCGAAATTGTTCAGGGCAATTAGGACTTAAGATAAAAAATGTTCTAATTATGATTGAGAGTCAGTCATGACAGTGATTAACCTCTAAAGACTGAGGCAATAACTTATGGAAAAATGGTGATTTTTTTTTACTCATCAGATTTTAAGGAAAGCATTTTCACATAAGCTGTGATTGAAATAAGGTAGAAAATTTATTTGGAGATGGTTAAAGTGACATTGACTGTAAGGAAATTTTACTATCAGGAAAGGCCAAAGAGGTGGCCGACACTTTAAAGGTAAGAGGATAATTATAGGCGCTTGTGCCAAAAGAATACAGTGATGATGGTTAAAACTGTGAAGGTTGTATTATGGTTTGGAAGATTGACATTCCTTCTGATGACTGTGCAATACCCAGCCGTAATAGTAGTTGGTAAAGGTTTAATTCGTGTAATCGCCATGAGCGGGCTATCTATCTTAGAAGGTACTATCTTGAGAATGAGCCTGGACCATGTTTGAAAAGGACTAAACGAACCTTTGAGATCAGGAGTGTTCTTCATGAATCAGAAATGGTGATTATGTTACCTCCTTAGAAGGATTTGATACGACATGTATGGACTCCGTATGGTTAGCTATTAAAATTTCATGGAAAGTGAATGATGACAGTGGGTCAGTGGTGGACCATAGTAAGGCAGCAATGATTCTGCGAGTAACGAGCTGATTACAACCGTGAGAGTTGTATTGGAATGGATGTTGAGATTGAGTACCACTAAACGGGTCGTGGTAGTGTATAAGTTATCATTGATAGACTAATTAAGTAGAGTATCTACCTATTGAATATTTATTCCCTCTTATGAAAAGAGAGTCGTATTACTATATGAGGAAGGTTGCGGTCCAAGTATAGAACTCTAGTAACGGTGATGTCTAAAATGAGATCCCAGGTTCGATTTTCGAAATCGAGGGAGTTTCAAAGGTGATTGTGTATAAGCTCGAGGAAGAGCATGGGTCCATAGAATGATGGACGGAATAGAAATATTTAGGCATGGGAAATACGATGCTATAATACTTGATGCTGATATAAATACATATATGTTTTGTTCTCCTATGACAAACCTCTATAGTTCAGAGGTAGGTTCCAAGCCAGATATTTTGTGGCAGTATATTTTTTTTATATATATACAATTCTCTTCAGTTCGTTCTTTTCTCTTCTTTTCATTTCATGTAATTTGAGAAGAACAACCCTTCCAGAAGGGGAGGTATTGCCGAATGACTGTCTATCTGTGTGATAGAAGCCTAGTAGGATACCAACTATTGTTTAATTGCTTGTCAAGTACTAAAGGCTGGCCACCTTCTGTACTAACTATGCGAGATAACAAGTGTTCATGATCATAGTGATCTCTCAATAAATTCTTTTACTTTTATATGAAGGATTAAGCTTTCGAAAATAGAAACAGCTGAAAAAGGAGTAGTAAAGTTATGGTGGTATTCAGAAT
The DNA here is from genome assembly GCF_009905375.1 of Apium graveolens. Lineage (NCBI taxonomy): Eukaryota > Viridiplantae > Streptophyta > Magnoliopsida > Apiales > Apiaceae > Apium > Apium graveolens. Next base: position 240,784,942 of record NC_133648.1, on the reverse strand, counting down.
GGGAACACATTCGTAATACTAAGGTTGACGTGGTTATTAAAAGGTTATAGAACGCTAACGAGCAAAAGTATAACTAGTATAATATTAGGAACGGAAGGTAGTAGCGACTACGAACTGGGAAAAAGGATGGGTAGTGAAAAGCAAAAGCTCTAATGCTAAAAGCTATAATGAGAGTCTGTGCAATAGACTTGAAAGAAATTGGAATGATCACTTAACACGGGTTGAGTTTTCTTACGACAATAGATCATATGTCAGTATTGAGGTATCGCCTTATGAGATCCTTGAGGGAAGACAATGTCGATCTCCCTTATGTTAGGATGAAGTTGTAGAGCGCAAGATGCTCGGACCCGCAGTAGTCCAAAGGACTAAGGATATAATAGATCTAATCAGAGGACGGCTGGTAGTAGCCCAAGATGGACATAAGAAGTATGTTGATTTGACATGAAAGAACAAAGAGTATGAAATAGGGGGCCTAGTAATGTTATAGGTATCCCCTTGGAAACCCTTGAAAAAGGATTGATGAGGTTCGGAAAGAAAGGAAAGCTAAGTCTACAATTTGTTGGACCATTGGATATATTAAGACGTTTGGGAAGTTAGCATATGAGCTAGCCCTACCCCCGAACCTGTAGCAAGTTCATAACGTGTTCCACGTATCAATGTTAAGGAAGTGTAATTCGGATGCCAGACAAATAGGGGCATATGAGCGCATAGACATGCAACCAGACGTAACCTATATGGAGCAACCAGGAAGGGTATAGAGTAAAAAGGAACGAGTGCTTAGGAGAAGGGTTATCAAACTAGTAAGAGTTTGATGGTAGAACCACAATGTGGGAAAATTTACTCGAGAGTTAGAAAGTGCAATGCTAAGAGAGTATCTCTTTTCATTTTCTATCTGATTCCGGGACGGAATTCTTTTAAGGAGGGGAGACTGTAATAACCCCAATTTTTGGGAAATTTTTGAAACCCTTATGAATAGTGTTTTTGCTGAATGAGAAAACTTTTCATGCCACACTATGTAGGGGTTCTGATATGGATATTCTGAGATTTTATTAGTACTTTATATGGGATATAAGTGTATGTAAATATCGTCAGAATCCAAATCCGAACACTTTGATTTTTCCCGAAAATACACTAGATAAGGAAAGATTTGAGAAAAAGGTAACAGGATAAAAAGGATTTAAATTAAAGGATTATAGGAGAGGATCATAAAAGGAATATAATATATTGAGAAAGGTTAAGGGAACCTAAGTAATAAGATCCCGGGTATGATCCTTCAAACGATAAACGAAAACGAAAGTTAAGCGAACCGTATAACAGATTAGCGGTCATTAGGCAAACAATTAGGAAGTTAATCAAAGGGATTAGAGAGGATGATGTCACCCAACCAATGAGAAGAGGACAAGGAGGGGAGGATGACATCATGAGGATGACACAAGCATGACATGGGAAGGAAGGAGATGTGGTGGCTTTTTAACTACACAAAATCAAGGGCAACTAGGTAATTTACTAAAACAAACACAAAAATCAAACCAACCAAGCCAAGCAAATCATTTTTCATCAAAATCAAAAAGAAACCAAGGCATTGTTCTTCATGCTCTCGGCCAAAACAGAACCAGAACGCTAAAACTGCTGTATCTCCTTCATTTCTCACTCAAATATTGTGTTCTATAGCTCATTCGAAAGGTATTGAGATGGCCTACAACTCTTGTTCACAAGTCTCGTCCAAATAATCATGGTAAGACCCTCATTTTTACAGTTCTTTAAATCGGACTTTTAGAAACTTCAAAGCCTAACTTTGTGTTCTTGATTTCTTTGGAAAGATCAAGCTTGTAGGAGGCTCCCTAAGGCTTCCTAGCAACTTAACACCTCCCAAGGAAGGTATAAACTTCAAACCCTAGCCTTTACTTTATTTGTTAGTACGTTTAATGGTTGGTGTTGTGAAATGAGAAGCATGGATTGTGATTATTAGTAGTTTGGTTTGATTTGGAAGTGTTTTTGGTAATTGAAGCTTGATTATAGTTCATAGGTCTTGATTGTGGTTGTTTGAGTTGAAAACCTTGGAGATTATGGACTGATGTGGTATGGTTTAGGTGAAGTTTTGTTGTATTGATGGTTATGAGTTGGTTGGTGGTTAATTGGAGTAGTTTAAACATTGGTAATCGCGTAAACATAGCCGTCGTAATGTCCGATTTTCTTTGGACTGTTTTTGTGCACAACATTAGGACCCGAGAACCCCCTGCTAGATTATGACCACTGCCATGTTTAGATAGCTCATGTTACGAGCTTCGTTTTGATATGTAGTTCGTTCGATTCCGATGCACGGTTTAGGAGAAACGACCGTTTCAAGTAACGGCGTTTCGCGAACGAAACTTTTCCCCTCGCCTTACTTTGAAACATAGGTTAAAGACCAAAAAGGGTTAATTAATGCATGAAACATTTATGGTAAGTGTGTTAGGCAGTTGGTAAGACACTCGCGAAGGAATCGCCTTAAAACTCGTAAAGGTTAAATTATTAAAAATGGTGGAGCCGAGGGTACTCGAGTGACTTAAGAGAATCAGTAAGCGCAAAACGAGCGTTAGAGTCTGAGTTGGTTAGAGTATAGATTTACAAGTGACTTTGGTTTAATTCTAACTTACTTGTTGTTTATAGGTTACCAGACTCGTCCCGAGCCATTCGTAACCCCCAGTCGCTCAGGCAAGTTTTCTACCCGATATACTGTTGTTGTGATGTAAATATATGTATATGCATTATCTTGTGATAGTGCATGATCGTTATTAGCAAATTTTGCGATATATTGGAGCATGCTGATATGGTATATATGCATGCCTGTTTCGCATTCTTTCCATATATATATCTGTTGATTCAGTTGATAATACCTATGTTAGAGGATAGCGGTAATTTGCATATACCCTTAGTATAGGGACCCAAAGGTGAAAATATTTCTAAAACCGGGAGTCGAGGATCCCGAGTAGATTTTGTATATATGGATATAAATATATATATATATATATTTATACTTATATATATATATGGTCATAGTTTTCAAAACTATTAATCGAATAAGGTTTATTCGATAACTTTAACTTTATTTTATTATTGAATATTATTTTGAATATTCATCCGAGGACTTATGACTCCTTTATTTTATTATTGAATATTATTTCGAATATTCATTCGAGGACTTATGACTCCTTTTATTTTATATTAAATGAATATTATTTTGAATATTCATTCGAGGGCTTATGACTCAGTTTATATTGTTTAATGAATATTTTGAATATTCATTTGAGGATCTATGACTCCGATTATTTGCTGAGATTTGTTCTTTATTTTATTAAAGAATAAGGTGTAAATAATCAAACTTATTTTCGATTATTTAAATAAAGATATTACTTTCGTATAAGTATATCTTTGATTATTTGCTATTCATTTCAAGTATAAGTTTTAATACTTCTACTTCAATTATTTTATAAAGATTATTCTTTATGGGAATATTATTTAAATAATAATATTCAGATATTTTCTAAATATTCTGGGGACTGATTTACTTCATTAAATCAGCTTCACTCCAAACATTCTTAAAAATGTTTTGCGAGTCTTCAAAATGATTTTTTTAAAAGTTAGAGCGGATCCCAAAACTCATTTTTTTAAGATCCTCCTTTCGAAGGGGATTTAAATACTCGCTCAAAACCTGAGGAATCCGGCTCTGTGGTGTGTTTTATATTCGCAACAAGGTTGCTATTTTGATAAATGAATTGATTACTTACCCAACACTCGGGAAGTAAAATTCTTGGAACAAGTTAATCCATTAACAGGCATCGCCTGGGAAATATCGGTGAGTTCTCCTTTCCAAATAGATACGACTTCTTGGTGGAGCCGTATCAACAAGTTTCTACTTGGGGAAAGTGGGGACAAGCTTTACGTTTCAGAGTCATGGATTTCATCTGAACTAGGAGTGGCGTAAGTGGCCGAGTAGCGCCGGCCCAGCCTTATTATATTGGCCCAAATGGCCTGGAAGTTCCGCTAAGGCGGTCCATTCCTTAGGAGTTCAGTGTTCGGTTGACAAGTAAATCCGACAGATTCTCCTCTACATGTAGAAAATGGTGGGGTTGTACTACTACGACTGATCATCGTAAGTGGTCTTCCTGGCGCGGCAAACTCCCGTAATGAGTTCATCATCCAATTGGATAATTTCTGCAACACTACCCAGAGCACTTCGATAGAAAGGCTACGGTTGGGCGATTGTTGAGTGTTGGCAGGGTCAAGTTTTCAAAATGATGTTTACATCAAATGAAGTATCTCGTAACTTCATTTTATTTTGATAATATTTTAAAGATTTAATCTATTCAAATCTTGCCTTATAGTCTCATCTATGTGATGAACTTTTGAAGCTAATTATAACTTGAACGGTGGTAGTTCAAGTAGTATTTGGGAAAGATATAAGTATATTGGGGTATCTTGTAACTTCATCTTTTAAACTTATATCTAATTAATAATTGTCTTATGAATGACAAAGATTTTCAGAAAAACGTTGAGACAAGGTTAGATATATGAGATCACCTTGCAACGATATTTTTTTTTATACAGTTATACACTGGGACTTCGTGTATATTGTGCATGGAAGAGGACTTCCAATATTTTGAAAAGTATATATGTATATATATATATAATGAATATTTTGCGACTTCATCGCATTAAGATATCAACTTGGTTCATTTTTTTGACCAAGACTTTCATGAGTACTATGAGAAGGCTCATATATTGTTAATCATTATACATATTATTTTGGTGGGCTTGCTGCTCACCCTTGCTTTCTTCTTTCATCACACAACATCAGATAGACAAGATGAACCGGACCAAGCTCCCGATTCGCAAGAGGTTAGGAGACGTTCCGCAGTTTTCTAGAAGCACTGATGCCGCCATAGCTGAGGTAGGAACTACCAATAGGCTAGGCTTTCAACTTTTGATGTATCAGATTATGTATATTTATGAATTGTAATAATGGCAAAGAAATGTAAATTTATTCAGAAACCTTTTAAGGTGTATTGGCAGATAATTGTGGAATATAAGGACTTGTGATTATTTTTTTTTTGGATGTTCATCTCTGAGACTATAACGTGTGGTGTGTGTGTTTATTGTGGGGTCACAGTGCAGAGTAGTTGAGTAATTATTAAGATTGGATGTTATTAAGGGAAATGGAACTCGTGACGACCCGGATCCCCGACCTCGGATCTGAGGGTGTTACAACAGGGCTATTACCTTTGGAAGAAGAGGCTGTCCTTAGGGGTATCTGGGCTTTTAGGGGGTCAAGTACCTTCACTTCAGAGCGAGTTCGGCCACCTACGGTAGAGGCTGAATATAGGAAGGCTTGGGATAAGTTGACAGGAACAAGGGCATCACTAGCTGTATTTTCAGAAGAGGAGAATACACCGCCCATGGCTGAACCCTTAGAGTTGCTGGAAGCCCTAGAGGTAGACATCTGCGAAAGAAAAAATAGAGTAAGTTATCCACTCTAAGATTTCTTACACAACGTGAAGAAGGGGCTTCCGTGTGACTAATGAGGGAAGGATATAGGGGTATCAAGATTGGTAAGGACCCAAGAAGGCAGACATGCATAATGGATATAGACTATAGGGTCCTAGGGGCCTAAAAAGGTATTCAAATACACCCCAATTATGGGGCATTAAGGAAGCTGGTCTAACCTCAGGAGGGGTATACCCCTAATCACGCCCTGAGCAAGGGACCTAGAAGTCTATGAGCCAAATATCAATATAGGGTATGGAGATTGGTTACGAATATACGGGATATGAAATAGTTGATTATGAGATCACAAACACAATCAATAGTCGATTTGCTCATGTATGTAAAAAAAAAAGATATGTATACATATACTAAGGGATAGGGGCGGAGGAAAGTGAATAGTCACCGGAGAATAGGGGCAATTCCGGCCAATGTCCACTACATCAAAACACGCGGTGAAGCAAATAACGACCTTACAGATTCAAACATGCACATCAAGTTTGGCAACAAATCGATACTAAGCATGTTAGGCGTTACGATTTTAGTCAAGCTAGGCGAGTACATAGATATATACATACGCATATATATATATATATATATATATATATATATATATGCATAAGGGTGTATATATGAATCAAAAATAGGGACATGAAGGGTTTGTACCTTTCAAACGGATAAGAAGGAGAGCTTGATTAGGGTTTTGAGGCTTCGAACGGAGATCGGCCTTCTTGTCTCTACACCCTCTCTCTCTCTCCTGCGTTGCTTTTGTGTTTGTGAAAGAAAAAGGAGGAGGGGGACGAGTGGGTTATATATATATGAGAAGGTGGAAAAGTTAGCAAGAGTGGGGGAAATAACCACTTAAATAAATTGATTAATGGATTACGAAAATCTAGATGGGTTTTTGATTTTTAATTTAGCTATTTCCAAGGAAAAAGAGTGGGATTAGGAATTGTTTAGTATATTTTTGAATTTTAAAATCAGGAATTTAAATGTTACAAGGACTCCAAATTGAAAGGGATTATGGGTTAATAAGGATGCAAATTCCAGTTTTGTAGTAAAATCAAGGGAACATCGTGGAATTATCGAGACTAAGTTATGTGATTGGCACGAAAACTAGTGCATAGAGAATAAAGGGGAATTGTCCCGAAACCTCTTAGCCTAAGGTGTATAAGGTTATACGCAGAATACCCTAAAGCCTATAACATGATAGGAAATTGTAAAGAGGTTAGGTAGGGCTAATTTAAGTTTCTTATCAAGGATATGGTCATGGGCTCGTGAGGGAGATCCTATGAGGCTGCATACAGTGAATCCCACAAGATCTTATGAAAAATAGGGCTGAGCAATGAGAAATATTAAGGTTCCCCAAGCATGCAATGACTATGGGGAACCGGGGGGTAGCTGTTGTGCCTAAAATCAGCCATGGGCCGGATTTATGACCCATAGAAAGAACTGGGCCTTGCGGATGGCAGAACAGGGGGTATTAGACGCGTATGGATTATTATTGTAGGGGTATAGGGAATATGGTGATTGCCTATCTGAAGGGGTGTTAGTGAAGGAAGGCTAGAAGCACACTTTGAGGATGCCAAATACCCTAGGGTTTCTGAGGTGTGCCGAGACACCGGGGTCTTCAGGGCATGCTGCTTAGCTGGGGCTATTCTAACAGTAGCAAGAGGCCTGCAGAAGTAGTGTCCTGGTCGAATACGAACTCTACAATGGGACAACAAGAAGGAAACGACTCCTAGTGACTTACAACTACTTACAAACGGATTTATTTGATGCATGTATGGAATATACATATATATAGTTGATAAATGCAATAATTACATGGATAAGTAAAGGTTAGTGGTGTATTAGTAGTAGGACTCTCTTATCCTAGCCTAAATCTAGCGGGATAAGGATCAAGAACAGCCCTAAGCTCGGGCAAAAACGTGGTTGGCAAATCTGATGAGGAGTCCTACAACAACTAGAACTACATGCGGACTTGATTCCTATAAATATAGGATATGTAGGCCATTTGCGGGGTTACACACATACACATTTCTCTACTAATAATTGAGTAGAAGCATTCTGTGAGATCTCTCGAGTACGTCTATGACTGAATAGGAATTATTCAGTCACCATATCTCGGGAACCTTGCAAATTCAATCCAAACACAGCTTTGCTCGCCACCAGATTCCGGCAAGCCGGGCGTATATAGCTGTCACGAATAGGCCGTCGATTAGGCCTAAATCCAGGCGTGCTTCCCATTATTTCAGCGATTTCCTCCAAAAAGTGTTGTACCATTTTCCTCTCACAACAAATAACAAGTAGATAATTCTAAATCCTTATTGTACAATTAAAAATAGTGCAATTTCACCATCAAAAGACAAATAACATTTTCTGATTTCCATAACATTTATCTATTGAGAATTAACATTAAGTTTTTGTGGGTTAACATTGTAACATTGTATAATTGTGATTCCAATTAGCGGAAAGTATGCCGAATGTCTATGTTTGTATATGGAAATAGAAATTAGAAATCTATACAATGCTGATTCTAGAGGATTTGGAAAAAGTGTATTATCTTTATACGATATTGTAAATCTAGTTTTTTGTTGGAAAATTTTGTTATCTTAACCTACATTTTAGAATTTTGAACTCGATATGAACACTCATTATTTTGAATCCTTTTTTGTTGTTCATGGTGAGGTTTAGTCTCTTTTTAGCGTGTTCTGCAAGTCCTAGTGTTTAATACCTATGTTGCGGACCAAGATCCTTGTACATTATATTTAAATTGGTCATGAAAGCGCTCATGCATGTGTTATGCAGAGCAATGTATGTTAACTTCTATATTTCTCCTTGTTTCCACTTTTTCTACTGGTTCAGATTGGTAGGCTGGAAGCTGGATATTGCTTGCTGTTTTATCATTTAATGAAAAAAAGAGAGGAAATTAAATTAAAACCTATTGTTCTATCAAATTGTGTGTTAACTTCAAGTCGGGAGTTTAAACGGTATTAAATTAAAACCTATTGATATTAATGAAGTTAATGACCGAGACCCGTAAACTTTGATCCTTTTAAACGGTTCTGATAATTTTATATGTAATTCACTTGAATACTTCAGTCATGATGCTTGTACTAGATATGCACTGTGTTCGATATTTGTTATGCCAAATTATCACCCCTTTAAACTTCTTATTCTTCGCATTTTCGATGGAGGACTTGCATTTTCTATAAACACATTTATAAAAAACATGAAATGAGTTTTAAGAAGAGTAGCCACAGAAACTCTTGTCACATTCGACTAGCAAAATTTAAGATTTAATGTATAAAGATCCAACAATTTCATACAAAATATGTATTTTTCATGTCTAAACGAGCGGATATTCATCTCAGTTATCCTGGTTTTGCTAACACGAGTAACATGTTTATCAAAATTTGGATTGTAGTTGAAGCTAAATTTTTTATATGTTTAGCTTAAAAAAATATAGCATTTTTGTTTGAAACTCTAAATCTTGGGTTAGTGTATGTGTTATTTAAATATTGGTCATAATCTTAACAAAAGTGACTAGTGACTTCTTTGAAGAAATTGTTGATTATTAGGAAATAGGCACAATCGCTGAAACCAACAACTTCTAATCCCGCGAGAACTTTACTTCAAGATACCAGTGACAAAGGTGAAAAATGCTTAAACTGGACTGAACAAATGTGTGACGGCCTCAACCCCGGGGTCAGGAGTTGATGTCATCAACAACAACCATAAGATAAACAATTCAATAATAAAATATAACTACGACCCCTTTCCCAAGATCTTTTCTAGGTTTAAGTATAATTTAGGTTACAACTAATTACAACACCAACTTACATAAGCCATACTGACACCACTAACTTAATACAGCAACTCGATAGACCATCTTTGGTCCAACACAACTATCTCAGAGGAGCCTGACATGGAAGGAACTGGAACTCTGCCTGACTATCGCGAAAGAATCTCCTAGGCATCTGCAATACAAATATAAAACAGTCTGCAAGGGTGAGCAATTAATTGCTCAGCAATACCTCTATGTGAATAAAAAGTAAAACAATTTATGATAAAACAATGATAGGATCAGAAATTATAGCTCATGTACAAAAGCAGAGTAAACATTCATACTCTGGATATTCAAAACTAGCATGATCCGAAAAATAACAATATCAGTCGTGTGTTGTGTATAATTACCAGAATCAAAGCTTAGCATGCTACTTCATTTTCAAATCATCTGTCTCAACAAGTTGAGTTGTTAATCAATTTCAAAACTGAATCAATCAAATCTATTGGACGTTCAACGGGTGAAGATAGCTGATCAGTCTACCCTCACCGGACAGTGAGTAACGGCCATCCAGAATAAAGAATATGTTCTGGAACTTGAGAAAAGACTAGCTAGGTCTTTCCCCCAATGCTGGACTAATCGGTTAAACAGAGCGTCCAACCGAATTAGCCTCTTACGCCACCACCTGCTGGGCCGTTACCGAATAACGGCCTCTTACGCAACTCCAATAGATTAACTGAATTCCTTATTTTTTGCCTCTTTCCAAAAATTCTACGACACAGGTGGATCAAAACATTCCACGACATAGGTGGATCAAAACCTTCCACGACATAGGTGGATTAAAACCTTCTCTTTTTATCCAATTTCCAAAATCACCATCACCTATCTCTTTTTAAAATCATTCTATCACAGCACACTATTCAAAACTTCTTTTCATTTAAATCATGCATAGAGATAGGTGCTTTCAGAAGTTACTTTTCACAAAAACATTTTAAACAACATTTTTAAATACAGGGGATACGTAACTTAAAATATTTCTGTTTCATTACGAGATTAAAACATTAGCTATTCACATATACTGAACCATAAAAGAATGGTCAGGGGTACTTGCCTTGCAGAGCTTTACGACTATCACTGACTGATTTTTGATAGACTCGGACGTTCGGGCTTTATCACTTAGTTAGCAGACTATCCTGGATCCGACCTCAATGCTCAGGTCCTTCGCTTGGAACCTCGCTGCGCTTGTCGACTGATCACTAGGTTATCCTAACTAGATATCAATTCTTGAGTCCTTCGACTAGAACCTATAGAGCCAAAATACCCTACGTTAGACGTCTAAGTATGCTTGACATATCCTCAATAACACATCTACCCTTCGATACCAAATCCCGACTCGTACTTATATACAATATTACAATACACGCATCAATTTAGGGTTCACATTCTCAAAAATCGGTTCGGTGTTTGTTTCCAGAAAATACGTATACTAGTTATTTTACGAAATTAGGGTTATTGGTTTTGGCAAAACAATTTACTACTACATACAATAAGGTTCCACACAACATATATGAATATACTTATTTATACTCACTCAACGTTCCGATAATTACAGGGTATGTCCCGCATTTTTGAATTTAATTTCCAAAAATTCAGGCAGCACCTCCTTTGTTTATCGGCCTACCCGTCGAACAACTCGACGTCAAATCACAAACACAACCAATCAATCCCACAATCCAAAATTCCATGAATTCCAAATGCCAACTTATATCAACTAATTATTATTATTCGTATTTTTATATTTATTTATTTTAAAATATTAGGACTCAGAACAAATCATCACAGTCCACCTTCAGCTCATCGAAATTCATCGCTGACGGCAGCAAAATTAACGGGTACCCATTTACTTCGGGTTTCCAGCGTGAATTTCGCCGATTAAATTAATAATTCCTGCACAATAACTTTTTATTTCACGAAACTATTCAATTAATTTCTGCAGAAACAAAAGAATTTCAAGACACCCAATTCGGAAAGAACAGAACAAGCAATCAGCGGACAAAGTAACAACCGGAAAACTAAAATCAACATCAAGGACACAGGGCACAAACGCGCCGCGCGCGTATACTAACAGGTTCACCACCATCTCGTCGGAATTCGGTGAGAGGCGGCAGAAAATGCACAGAAAACCATTCCCCGAACATATACATACCTATAGGTGTAAGTATATACATGAATATAAGCAAAACTGAACCCACGACTGGAACAACCGCGGCCAACTAGAGTCCGACGGCGACGGAAGTGACTTACCTGAGGAACCAGGCAGCGATCGGAGCAAAGAAAGGGGAGAGAGAAGCGGGTGAGGGGAGAGAACAGAGGGAAAGGATGACTGCAAAAGAGAGAGAGCCGAGAGATGTAGAGAGATTGATGTTGATGAAGAAACAAGGATGGGGGTTGATTGATTTTGATTTTTTTTCCTGAATAAATTGTTGTCCACGCCCTACATAACACGTGTATTCTAATTCATAAGAACTAGACACGTGTAATTGGACTGATAACAATTCCCGCGAAGACCGGTTTCGCTTACACTACGCTATTTTAACGACTGAATACACGGGTAGCGAAAGCCCGCAAAATTACCAAAATACTCTTAAAATTTTATAAACATCCCGAACTTTATAAAAACATAATTTTCAAGATTTTAAAATAATTTCTAAAATGCACTTTATACCCGTTTTTAACAATTAAACTAATCGACGTGCGGGTGAAATTAATCCCGAAAATTCCCAAAATAATTTTAAAATTCGCGGAATATTTCAAACTTAAATAAATATGAGTTTCATAATTTTTAGAAAATTCAGGAATTAAATACATATTGTACAAGTAAATGCAATTAGAAAATCATACAGGGTTAAATAATTGATTAAATATTAATTTCTAAATTTTATAAAATCCCAAAAATAATTATTATAATTATAAAACCATAAAAATAATTTTAGAGACATTCCAAATATTTATGCAGATAAATTTACGTTAAATTTACTTTTAAAGGTGAAAACAATTCAACACAACTCCATAATGAATTACACGATTAACCCGGTACCCCATAAATCACACATATATAATAATAAAACAACACCGAGCTGACAAAAGCTACACACATATTTTATTTATTTAATAATTCCATAATTACACATTTAAATAATACAAAATACACTAGTCGTTATATCCTTCCTCCCTTAAAAGGATTATGTCCTCAGAATCTGATCTAACTAAATAAGTGAGAATATTTGTCAAGCATATCTGACTTTAACTTTTAAGTAGATCCTTCTGCTCAGGCATTCTTTCAAAACATACTCATTATAGGAATAAACTTATTCCTGAGGTCTCGCTTCCTATGATCTAGTATATAGATTGGGTCATACACCTTGCTTTAATTAAATAAAGAATACACTACCTTGACACAAAGAGCCAAAATACTCTAGGAGTGTGCTGCCACTATGGAAACAACTCTAGCTCATAGACAACTTACAATATCTCACACGATCCCGAATTTCTAGGGCTTAGCTTACTTTGATGCTTAAATCTTACTATTCCTTTTCAAGGCAAAACTTCCAGCGATATCAACATTCCAACTTTTATCTTTATATCCTTCCGACACGAATCTGCATTCTCCATTGGTATACCATGAGTTAATTTTAATCTTTCTCAATCAATATTCCGTATTCATAATTTAGTGAACTGGTTCAGGATTCGATGATTCCTTTAACTCTTCAATCAATTTAGACTGAGGATGAACTTCATACAGAGGCTTCCTTTTTCACCTTCGATTGTTCAAACTTCAACCCTCACTCTTTACAATTCTTTTGTTAACTCCTCAGGGATCTTAATCACATATACTATTGCATGAGTGATTGTTAATAGGATACCATAATCTTTTGGTAATCTCAATCATAATTCATACCTTGAAATCTTAATATACAGTTGCTCCCTTTTCAACCTACATAGGGAAATTCTTGGGCGTTATATATGGATTCCCTAGAGTATAAATAGCTGAGGATGTTATCAATAAATACAATTACACTTATATAAGTACTCCTTATACACTTTGTTTAATAAACCTTCAAATGCGACTAGTGTATTTGTTAATCAGAATAATATCTTCAGAACTCATAATGTATATACTTCATTCCAGACACAATCTTTAGTATGACCTCATGCTTACCTTTAACTGTCGGTAACCTGATCTTAGGTCTTCCTCCAAGACCCGACACATTCTTTGTATTGAATCCTATAGATACTCAATCCTATGCAGGGATTACTTATTTCTTTTCATCAACTTCTCCAACTTCTGATAATCAGCACGTAACATCACACATCCATTCTTCTTTTTTATAAACCACATCAGTTTACAACACAGATTATACCTTGTTTCATTAGTCCTTCATCTCACAATCCTGAAGTTTCCCTTAATCGATTACTTGATTCCTATTGGGTCATCCGATACAGCTTTTGACACCAGTTCCAGTATCTTATACTCCAAGATTATTCTGGTAAGTCATTCGATAAAACCTTTGGGACCTCACTTGCTATCTGGATTCTTTCCAACTTAGGCGCTTCCTTCTTATAATACCTTGCATGCGCTAACCACGCCTTATATACCTGCTTATGCCCTTGGATACTCATCCTATTATTAGCTTTCGTAGATATTACTATTCGCTTCTTCTGGCAATCAATCATTGCTCTGGTTCTTTATGAGGGTTTTGAGCAGTTGATCCTTTACTCTTATTATAAGTCTTGGCCTTGGGTGCACTAAACGTCAACCCTTTTAATGCACTACCTCTCATGCTATCTCGGGAAACGCTTCTATAGTTCTTGGCAACATGCCCCACCTTTCCACAATTGTAACATGTGTCTCCTGGGTTTTCCACCTTACATTCTGACGCATAGTGTCCTTTGTCCACACCTGAAATATTCAGTATTTTCCTTACACTTTCCACTGTGCCTTTTACCACATTGCTTACACTCCGAGATAGGCGACTTGACCTATTTGGCTTGATTATAGCTGGCTGAGGTGTTACTAATCCTATTTAAAGAAATACTTTTCCCTCTAAATTCTTCATTCTTACTCCTTCCAACCTTTTTCTGAAACTTCTGGCTGGATCCTTCTTGACCTGATGCTTCTTCTATAATATTTATCTTTCGCTTCTTATATTCTTTTTCTTTAACGGCTAACTTCTGATTAAATTCAATTACTAAGGCGGCTTGAACTACGGAAGAATACGTCTTGAGTTGTAATGCCACCACTACCACTCCACTACGAATTTCAGGCTTCAATCCTTGTTGGAACTTCCTTGCCTTCTGAGCTTTAGAGCATACATAATCTGGTACAAATCTAGCCAACTCTGTAAACTTAGCTTCATACTCACCTACACTTCTGTCACCTTGCTTCAATTCCAAAAACTCAATTTCCATTTAATTCCGCACACAATCTGGGAAATACTTTTCCAAAAACAATTCAGTAAACTTAGCCCATGGAATAGTGCCTTCTTCTTCTAACGCCCTGGTTGACTCCCACCAATAATTCGCTTCATTTTTCAAGAAATAGCTTGCATAAATAGTCTTAAGATTCTCACTTACTTGAACAAGATTGAAAGTTTTCTCCATCTCTTTTAACCATGCTCCAGCAGCTACTGGATTAGGTTCACCTTTAAACTCAGGAGGGTTAACATTCTGAAAGGATTTGAAATTAGCACTTTGGTTCACTCCTTGATGTTGCTGCTGCTGAACCTGTTGGATTAACTGCAACTGTTGTTGCTGCTGCTGACGCAACAAATCTAGAATTTCATTTATAGTTGGATCATCCGCACCACTACTACTATTTTCTTTAGACTGGGTAGCTTTCTTGGGTGGCATCTTCCTGAAATATATAAATGAGTTTATTCAAAACAGAACAATATTATTTGACAAAAGGTATCACCGTTTAAACGGTGCACCGGTATCGGGAAAATGTTGCCCAATCACAGTACCCTGGTCTTTAATATCGGGGTCCGTTTATAAAAGAAATCTAGATTAACAACACTAGAAATCACAACAACAATGACAGTAGCAGAATCAACAACAGTTCAGGGAGACTAAAATACAAAGAAACTAAACACTGTTGCACGACTCCTTAATATAACAGCAACTGACTAACTCCCCGTCACTACTCAGTTACAACACCCACTTTAATATACTACAAGACTTGGCTGGCTATATCAACCACTAATTACATTGAACAAACTGATAGATCAAGTCAATTAAAAAAATGTTGGGCTCTTCTAGGCACCAAATTTCAACCACTGATTTACTTTTTCCGAAGCTATAATTCCCTCATTGGATCCTGAACTCTCGCGGTTACCATTATTCTTAAATGACACTCAGATATAGAGATTTTATTCTTCAAAACAATCAACTTTTGTTTGCTTCCAGTAACGGGGACCATCGAATCACAGAAATTCATTATCATAAAATATCATATAAAATTTCAAAATCAAGAGAATCGAATAGGAAAGAAGTGAAGAAAATGTAGGTATGACTGAGGGCAACCATACGAGTACATAAGATGGCCAATCTTAGTACCGCATAGCTCACAACACATACTTCGGTGGCATCCCACCAGACCCTTTTGTCACACAGACAAATGGTCAACTCATATGCATCATTTTCCCCAATCAACCGATAGAATCTCTGAGAAAAGAAACAATGTTTAAATAGAGATTTACAAATAAGGAGAGAGAAAATCTGATTTATAACTGAACCAACAGAACCCTAAGTGGCTTACTCCGAGTTCTCAATTTTCTCACAGGAAAAGTAAGCAACTTATAGGATAAGAAACAATGACTCTGGAAACAAAATACGTTTCAAGGAAGAAGTATAAAGGTTCAAAGATACCACCTCCCGTTCTGATCCACATTCACTATAAAACTTGGTCGTCATAGTGGCCACTGACTATTATCATACTATCTGAACTCACCAAGGTCACACAATCAGGCCAATAACATTCTTTGACATAGAAAAGGTAATATTTAGAAATAACATTGGCGTCTTCTCAACTGACACAAAAAGGGCCCGCTCAACGCTGAATCCTCGCAATCAGACTCGTTTTCTCGAGGGAAAACTAGAAATCTCTATCGAACATTACTAATAATACATATGCGAAGGAAACGTACTCTAGGTTAGGGAAATTCCAGTCAATCCTCAATAAACGTCAGGGTTACACTTCTGAAACCCTTGACTAAACTCATAGACTTGCTCCTCTGATTGAGTTGCTGACTCACATCTATATATAAACCTTCCTATACTCTTTTGACTCTACTCCTAACCTAAATCAGGGACTCAAACCTGTAGCTCTGATACCAACTGTGACGGCATCAACAACCGGGGTCAGGAGTTGACGTCATCAACAACAACCATAAGATAAACAATTCAATAATAGAATATAACTACGACCCCTTTACTAAGATCTTTCCCAGGTTTAAGTATAATTTAGGTTACAACTAATTACAACACCAACTTACATAAGCCATACTGACACCACTAACTTAATACAGCAACTTAATAGACCATCTTTGGTCCAACACAACTACCTCAGAGGAGCCTGACATGGAAGGAATTGGAACTCTTCCCTGACTATCGCGAAAGAATCTCCTAGGCATCTGCAATACAAATATAAAACAGTCTGCAAGGGTGAGCAATGAATTGCTCAGCAATACCTCTATGTGAATAACAATTAAAACAATTTATGATAAAACAGTGATAGGATCAGAAATTATAGCTCGTGTATAAAAGCAGAGTAAACATTCATAAACTGGATATTCAAAACTAGCATGCTCCGAAAAATAACAATATCAGTGTGTGCTGTGTATAATTACCAGAATAAAAGCTTAGCATGCTATTTCATTTTCAAATCATCTGTCTCAACAAGTTGAGTTGTTAATCAATTTCAAAACTGAATTAATCAAATCTATTGGACGTTCAACGGGTGAAGATAGCTGATCAGTCTACCCTCACCGGAAAGCGACTAACGGCCATCTAGAATAAAGAATGTGTTCCGGAACTTGGGAAAAGACTAGCTAGGTCTTTCCCCCAACGCTGGACTAATCGGTTAAACAGAGCGTCCAACTGAATTAGCCTCTTACGCCACCACCTGCTGGGCCGTTTGTGGCGCCCTCCAAACCCGGGTCAGAAGTTTGGGGTCCACACACACACCTTAATTATAATTTGCTTATAACAAAAATAAAGATAATAATAATATATACAGTAACCCTACTTATCAACCACCACGGACCGCGACAGGTTAAAGTATACACACAAGCCAACACACTAATATATTACAAACTGTTCAAATCCCAACTATTTCAAACTCACACTGAGTATCAAACATTATTACAAACTTTTACAAACTTAAATTATCCCAAAAGAAGCCTACTAGCTCAACTTCCTCAACCTGAACCCCTAGCTCTCGCGCTGGACTGGGGATCCTCGTTACCAACTGGTTCCTTTTTAACTGGAAAGAATATAAACAACATTGCACAAATGAGCTAACTAGCTCAGCAAGTCATAATAACAAAACTGAGAATAATGATCATCAGGTGACTATGATTATGATATCAAGTGAATATTGGATTATGATTTAGAATTGGATAATATACTTTTAATTTAAAAACCAAGGTTAGGCTGCTGATCAGTCACGCACTAACCCCGAGCAAGGCACACAGCATTGCTCTAACTACTGGATCCAAGGCACACATTGGCCTAACTTGACCATTATATGGTCTGACCACGAATCTGGTCTACAATTTTATAAAAACAATCCAATTCTAACATAATAACAGAATATGCAATAATTAACAATAACCAGAATCATTAACAACAATGAGTGTTTAGCAATGAAAGGGTTTCAATCTTTGTAAGGATCAATAAAGTAGTTTAAAAGCTTGAATGCTGGGTAATGAAAGAATTGGATAACAAAAGAATCAATATTTTAGGGTTTCAAAGATTTGGGCTCTCAAAGCATAGGATACAGTGGTTGAATGTACAAGTAATTCAGTTCAGTGTTTGGGATTTTGTTTGCATGTATTTATATAATAGTATCGTATATTTAAGGTTCGAGTTTGGGTTTATAATAATCAATGGTTTAGAAAGAATATGGTTCATGGCTCAAGAACAATAACTGAAATCAGGGTTTCGGTTTCCGTACTTCAAAGCACTTGCAATGTCAACAAGACTATCAAGATTTACAATATCTTGAGAAAGTTCAGAACACTTGCCTGGAATTAGCTTACTACTCTGTACTCGCTTCTAATCACAATCGTCTTACTCCTCAACTATCTGTTTCCCTTTCCTACGCCTTGCCTCTTCTGCTCACATATCATAAGCATCTATCAATTATCGACTCACAAGATTCTATTCAACGCACACTTCTATCTACCCTTCGTTTTACCCAAATCCGATTAACGGATTGAAATCTATGTAATAACCAAGTAAATGTCGAGTATATAGACTGATAGTCAAACACCCAGTCACGTATAACACATAATACATCACGTAATCAAAGACATATCATTTATAAAGAGGTCTCGGTCATAAATGGGCTTTCTGGTATTTTAAAATAATTTTTAAAATATTTTTCGGAATTAAAACGGGTCGTTGGATCAATTTCGGGTTAATAAACAGGGTTCGGTTGGCCAATTCTGGCTCCGAAACAATTTTAGAATAATTATCGAGCCTTGAAAATAATTTAGAATAATATTTTAAAGCTCGAAACTATTTTTCAGAATTTTTAAATCATTTTTTTAATAATTAAATCTAATTAAATAATTAATTAAAAATCAATTAATAATTAATTAAATCAATTAATCAATTAATTTTCGAATTAATTGACTAATTAATCAATTAAAAATTAACTGAAATTAATTAAATAATTAATTCAGATTTATTTGTGAATTAAA
Organism: Apium graveolens; assembly: GCF_009905375.1. NCBI lineage: Eukaryota > Viridiplantae > Streptophyta > Magnoliopsida > Apiales > Apiaceae > Apium > Apium graveolens. Next base: position 240,765,646 of record NC_133648.1, on the reverse strand, counting down.
AATAATTTTCAAAATTAAAATAATAATTTTTAGAATTTTCAGAAATTAAAAACGAATTTTTATAATAAAAATAAATGAGAAATATGATTTTTAAATAATTTATAAACAGGAATCCAAAATATGCAAACTCGGGAAACCTGAGGGACTAAACTGTTTCTTCCCCAAAAGTCCAGGGGCCTGTTTGCAATTTTGCAAACCCCCGCCGTCGACTCGCCGGAGTGTGGCCGGAGAACACGATTCCGGCCACCTCAGGCCACCAAACTGTCCAGATCACAACTACACCTCACCAGGAACAAATTCATGCAATCAAATCATTATAATCATTCCTGAGTTGGCCGGAATTTGGCCAAGAACATCGCCGGTTTCCGGCGAACATCGAAAACTTTCAAAACACAACTCCCTTCTCTACAGACCTCGTTGATTCATGAAACTTATACGACTAGATTGCTAATTTTACAGAGAACACAACCCACTATAACACAACATCAATCTATCACAGAATAAGAAACCCCCAAATTTCAATTAAGAACATTCATACGGGTTATAAACCCTAATTTTAAAATTCGAAAATTAAACCCACTTTTGAGCATGTTATTGAACTCCAAATCAGACGTATGACATATGAAAATCATCAGGAAAACAAGCTCTACAACATGCAATCATCAAATCATACAAACAATCATCCGAACAAAAATTCATATTTTTAATAAATTTAATTCGAAAATAAATAAATTTCCAGAAAATAAACCTTTGATTCTGCAGTGAAACAAAGCTCAGAATCTGATAGAACACTTCAAATCCTTCGTTTTGGTTACTCAAGCTTTGAAAACAGAGATCGGTAACGCCTTCGTTTTGCTCTTTGATTCTTAGAACAGTTTATGAATATAAGATTTTTCTCTGTAAAATTATATATTTATCTGTCTGCAAATGATTTTGATACGAAATAAAATACGGTAAAAGGCTATTTATAATTACGGAAAATTAGTATCCCGTTGGATCATTCCGGATATAAAATGGTACGTTTATTTATAAAAACTGATCCAAACGGTATCGGTTTTCGGGATAGTTATCCAAATCAGTACAATTTGTACTGCGGTCTTGGTCTCAGCACCCAGTTACACGTACTACGAAGTGATAATTGGGATAGTTTAATAAAAAGCTCCCGTTTATCGAAAATACGGGTTTTATTAATTTACCGAAACGAATATTGTATCGAAAATGTTGTGCCGGGACCCGCGCAGGACAAACCGTACGCCGGATCGAAAAAGTCGAAACATGGAAAATGCTCGGAATATTACAATTAGGTTAGGAAGGAGTTCTCGGTAGAGTTTCGGGTTCCAAAAACGTAACAACGGTTGACATCGGTTGGTTCCCGTTTTTATAAAATAGATTTTAATTACCCGGAAAAATATTTTAAAAATTTCATATGATTCTTATAAATCTATAAATCAACATAAAAATAATTAGAAAGATATAACAATTATCTATATTTTATTTTGGACATATAAAAATTAAAATATTCAATTAACATTATTTTTGAATATTCAAGTACATATATCACTTAACAATTAACTCACAGAATAGGTACTGAACACACATATTAATTATTTAATAGTAAAAATAATTACACGTTATATCCCGGATATTACATCCTTCCCCCCTTAAAAGGATTCTGTCCTCAGAATCTCCTAAGAAAACAAATGAGGGTACTTTTCTCTCATATCACTTTCTAATTCCCAGGTTGACTCTTCAACCTTTGGGTTTCTCCACAATACTCTTACTAACTTTATCACTTTATTTCTCAATATTTTCTCTCTTTCCTCTAAAATCTCTATTGGATTCTCTACATATGATAAGTCTGCCTGAAGCTTTATTGGCTCATATTCTATTACATGCCTGGAGTCTGGATTATATTTCTTGAGCATCGATACATGAAAAACATTGTGAATGTGCTCCATGTGCGGAGGTAACGCCAATTCGTAAGCGACTTTGCCAACGCTCTTTAGGATCTCAAAAGGTCCGACATATCTTGGGCTTAGCTTCCCTTTCTTCCCAAACCTCGTTAGTCCTTTCCACGGTGATACTTTCAATAATACCAAGCTCCCTTCTTCAAATTCCATGTCTTTCCTTGACTGGTCTGCATACCTCCTCTGACGATTTTGTGCGGCTATTAATCTTTTCTGGATAAGTTCAACAACTTCCTTTGTCTGCTGTACCAATTCAGGTCCGAGTATTTTGCGTTCTCCTACTTCGTCCCAATATAATGGAGATCTACATTTGCGTCCATAAAGGGCTTCATAAGGTGGCATCCCAATACTGGCGTGATAACTGTTGTTATAAGCAAATTCTACCAGGGGTAAATGCTCGTCCCAACTTCCTTTGAAATCAATAGCACAAACACGTAGCATGTCCTCGATTGTCTGGATTGTTCTTTCACTTTGGCCGTCCGTCTGCGGGTCATAGGCCGTACTCATATTCAATTTTGTTCCCAAACATTCTTGAAAACTCTTCCAAAATCTTGAATTAAACCTTGGATCTCGATCAGATACGATAGATACTGGAACTCCATGACGAACTACAATTTCTTTTAGGTACATATGGACTAGCTTGTCGAGCGAAAATCTTTCATTTATAGGCAGAAAATGAGCTGACTTGGTAAGTCTATCCACTATAACCCAAATGGCATCATGATTAGCCCTTGTCCTTGGTAATCCAACTATGAAATCCATGGTAATATGTTCCCACTTCCATTCTGGAATCTCCAATGGCTGTAGCAATCCGCTTGGTCTCTGATGCTCCGCTTTAACTCTCTGACAAGTATAACATTTGCTAACCCATTCCGCAATTTCCCTCTTCATATTTGGCCACCAATAATTCTTCTGTAAATCTCTGTACATTTTGGTACTCCCTGGATGGATGGAATATCTTGAGCTATGTGCCTCTTGTAAAATTTCATTCTTTAACTCCGTCACTGGTGGAATCCAAACTCTTGAAGAAAACCTAAGAATACCTTGATCATCTTGTTGCGTGCATAATTCCTCACCTACCAAACTATTTATATCTTGATCCATTACCTCTTTCTGGCATTTCTTTATTTTCTCCAATAACTCCGGTTGGAAAATCATACTGTATACTTTTGCTTCCTCAGGTTTGCAAATTCTAACCTCCAATTCTAATTTCTGAAATTCTTTATATATTTCTTCAGGTACAGATAACACATTTAACCTTTCCTTCCGACTTAACGATCCTGCTACAACGTTCGCCTTACCGGGATGATAATTAATCGAGCAATCATAATCCTTGATCAATTCTAACCATCTCCTTTGCCTCATATTAAGTTCCTTCTGGGTAAATATATATTTCAAACTTTTGTGATCCGTGAAAATCTCACACTTTTCTCCATACAAATAATGTCTCCAAATTTTTAAAGCAAAAACTATGGCTGCTAACTCCAAATCATGAGTAGGGTATTTCTGTTCGTGTGGTTTTAATTGTCTTGACGCATAAGTAATCACCTTGTCGTGCTGCATAAGAACACATCCTAGTCCCTTATGAGAAGCATCGCTATAAATTACGAAATTCCCTTGATCGTTCGGAAGTGATAAAACAGGTGCCGTGATTAATCTCTGCTTCAATTCTTGAAAACTTTCTTCGCACTTGTCGTTCCATATAAACTTTTCATTCTTTCGTGTAAGCTTTGTTAATGATGTGGCAATCCTTGAGAAATTCTGAACAAATCGACGATAATATCCCGCCAATCCTAGGAAACTTCTTACCTCAGTGGGTGTTCTCGGTCTCTCCCAATTCGTAATTGCTTCGATCTTTGCCGGGTCCACTTTGATCCCTTCATTACTGACTATGTGTCCTAAGAACTGAACTTCCTGTAGCCAAAACTCACACTTCGACAATTTAGCATATAACTTCTTCTTCCTTAAAATCTCCAAAGCCGTTCTCACATGTTCCGCATGATCCTCTTTTGTCTTGGAATAGATTAAAATATCGTCTATAAACACAATAACAAACTTATCCAAATACTCTTTGAAAATTTTATTCATCAGGTCCATAAACGCTGCTGGGGCGTTGGTCAATCCAAAAGACATCACTAAAAATTCATAATGTCCATACCTTGTTCTGAAAGTTGTCTTTGGTATATCTTCTGGCTTGATCTTTAGTTGATGATATCCCGATCTTAAATCAATTTTGGAGAAATACTTGGCTCCCTTCAATTGGTCAAACAAATCATCGATTCTGGGTAACGGATACTTGTTCTTGATTGTTAGCTTATTGAGTTCCCTATAATCAATGCACAGTCTCATGCTTCCATCTTTCTTCTTGACAAATAATACCGGGGCTCCCCACGGGGATACGCTGGGTCTAATTACTCCTTTCTCTAACAATTCTTGCAATTGCCTTGCTAGCTCTTTCATCTCTACAGGCGCCATTCTGTACGGGGCTTTGGACACGGGTTCTGTTCCAGGTTCTAAGTCGATCGCAAATTCAATTTCTCTATCTGGAGGAAGTCCTGGTAATTCGTCGGGAAATACGTCTGGAAATTCATTCACTACTGGAATATCTTCAAGTTTTGCTGGCTCCTGACTCCTGTCGATTACATATGCTACGAAATGCTCACATCCTCGCCGTAATAACTTCTTGGCTTGAATCATTGTTAAGAACTTCTTTACTTGTTTCTGACCTTTGAACGTTACTATTCTTTCGTCTGGCGTTTTCACCATTACTTTCTTATTCCGACAATCTATCTGAGCATCATGCTTAGATAACCAATCCATCCCTAATATTACATCAAATTCTCCTAACTTAAATGATATCAAATCTACACAAAACTTACTATCAGAAATCTCAACCTCACAATTTTCACAAACTTGGTTCACAGTTACACGTTCTTGATTTGCTAATTCCACAGTCATTATTTCATTTAAGCATTCAACTGGACAATTTAATTTACTAACAAAGTCTTTTGAAACAAATGATCGAGTTGCTCCCGAATCTATTAACACTTTGGCACATAAAGAATTCACATTAAGCGTACCTGCCACGACATCTGTATCCTGGATAGCATCCTTCACTGACATATCGAAAACTCTAGCCCTTGGATTCTCATTCACTGTTGGGGTAGATCCCATAATCCTCAATGCATTACTGACTGGGGCTGGTGTCTTGCAATCCCTGGCCATATGTCCTGGCTTCCCACATTTAAAGCATGTAAATCCAATGGCTGAAACCTTTACTGCTGGATTCCGGATAGGCTGATCCTTATTTGCTGGCTGATTTCGGCACTCCCTTGAATAGTGCCCTTTCTGGTTGCATTTAAAACATACCACATTCAACTTGTTACAAACTCCTACATGCTTCTTTCCACAAATTTGACAATCTGGAAAAGTTAATCTCAACTGATTCGGCTGATTTACATTAGCTGGACGATTGCTCTGGCCTCCGTCTCCTGCATTTTGTCTCCTAAAATTAAAATTTCTCCCTGGCTGAAACTTGCCCTTCTTGAAGTTTGGAAACTTCCCTGTTTGTGACTGACCCTCACTTCCCTCAACTTTCCTTTTCTTGCTTTCCTTATCTTTCTGGAACATCTCACTCTCTGTCTCTGCGATCATAGCTTTCTGTACAACCCCGGCATAGGTATCCAATTCAAAAATAGCTACCTTCCCTCTGATCCATGGCTTCAAGCCTTGCTGGAATCTCTTAGCTTTCTTTCTATCAGTATCAACATACGACGGCACATACCTTGACAATTCCTCAAACTTCCCCTCATAATCTGTTACCGACATATTCCCTTGCTTTAACTCTAAAAACTTCAACTCCATTTGATCCTGAACAAACTGAGGAAAATACTTTTCTAGAAACAATTCCTTAAACCTTTCCCAAGTAATAACATCCGTACCTTCCAATGTCTTCACCATCTCCCACCAATAGGTGGCTTCATTCTTCAGATAATAACTTGCAAACTCAACCTTCTGTTCCTCCTTCACTTTCACTAAGGCAAATGCCTTCTCTATTTCCTTTAACCAAACATTTGCTTCAATTGGCTCTAAGGAACCCTTGAATTCTGGTGGGTTTATTGCCTGAAAAGTTTTGAAGGTTACCTGGGGATTGGTCTGTCTTTGTTGTTGTTGTGCTAGGTGAACTGTTTGTTGAGCCAAGATTTGAAGAATCCGGGCTACTGCTGGGTCCATAGGTCCTGGGTTCACATTTGGGTTTATATCATCTTGATTGTTGTTGTTGTTGTTGGTTTCTTCATTTCTGGTGTTGGTGCGGGTATTTCTTTTAGGAGGCATTTTCTGTAAAGAATCAATCAATTTATTTAGCTTTTAAATCAAATATTTGCATAAAAGAAAAGTTTTGTAAAACAGGAATATCTCTTTTTTTTTAAAACAGTTGTAACTAAGTAAATTGCATGCTTCTTTACAGAATATAAACAGTTATGGAAAACAGGGTACATGGTATCACAGGGTATAACTGGTGCAATAAATAAGATAAGGTAAAACAGGTGCAATAAAATAAATGACAGTGCTGGAAAGGAAAAAGGTACTGATATATATAGATCAAAAGTTTTAGGGTAGTAAAAGCGTAAAGACGCTTCGAAAGTAAAAACAAAAAGGGTACAACAACCTACTCACTAGTCAGCATAGCTAGTCTATAATTACAACTCAAAAGTGTACTGATACACACTACACACTACTGTACATACTACATAACCATAACAACACTTCTCAGCATCTCCATCTCTGAATCTCTGACTCAGCTCCAAGGAAACTCTGGTCCTGCCAGCCTCTCAAAGTCCTCCATCACCTCAGTCGCCCAGCCCATCAGTGCATCAGGGCCTCTGCCAGGTAGTGTAGCTCCATGTAGCCTAGCCTCAAGAATCCTCCGTGTCACATGAATCTCCTCTCGAAGCTCCCTCACACCACGATCAACATCTGTAGTCCTGATGATATGCTGTAACTCTCTGATCTGGGCCAACAAGGAATCACGCTCCAACAGAAGGGCCTCATATCGGTAATAAGGAACTGGGGGCAATGTAGACTGGAATGGGGCACTCGCTACTGAATGCCCAGTGGAATCTGAATCAGCTGGTGGGGGTCCTCTGATAGGTGGCCTCACGCCTGGAGGTGGAATAGCCTGCAGTGGTACGGGCTGCAACACCGGTGGAGGTAGAATAGCCAATGCTAGTGGAACAACAGGACGTGGATCCGAAAACGGCACTCCAACTGAAGGCTCTGAATGATCAGCTGATACAGGAATAAAAGAGTCGGCCATCTCTGCTATCTGAAATCATATCGTAATATAAGAATCTCGCAAACTATACTAATACCTGATATACAGAAACACTCACCCTCTCATCGTTCTCTCATCCTATGCCTTAATTCTAATCTTAACCCTCTACCCATTCCCGTTAACCTAGGCTTGTGTCAGTGACTTATAACCTGTAGCTCTGATACCAACCTGTGGTGCCCTCCAAACCCGGGTCAGAAATTTTGGGGTCCACACACACACCTTAATTATAACCTGCTTATAACAAAAATAAAGATAATAATAATATATGCAGTAACCCTACTTATCAACCACCACGGACCGCGACAGGTTAAAGTATGCACACAAGCCAACACACTAATATATTACAAACTGTTCAAATCCCAACTATTTCAAACTCACACTGAGTATCAAACATTATTACAAACTTTTACAAACTTAAATTATCCCAAAAGAAGCCTACTAGCTCAACTTCCTCAACCTGAACCCCTAGCTCTCGCGCTGGACTGGGGATCCTCGTTACCAACTGGTTCCTTTTTTAACTGGAAAGAATATAAACAACATCGCACAAATGAGCTAACTAGCTCAGCAAGTCATAATAACAAAACTGAGAATAATGATCATCAGGTGACTATGATTATGATATCAAGTGAATATTGGATTATGATTTAGAATTGGATAATATACTTTTAATTTAAAAACCAAGGTTAGGCTGCTGATCAGTCACGCACTAACCCCGAGCAAGGCACACATCATTGCTCTAACTACTGGATCCAAGGCACACATTGGCCTAACTTGACCATTATATGGTCTGACCACGAATCTGGTCTACAATTTTATAAAAACAATCCAATTCTAACATAATAACAGAATATGCAATAATTAACAATAACCAGAATCATTAACAACAATGAGTGTTTAGCAATGAAAGGGTTTCAATCTTTGTAAGGATCAATAAAGTAGTTTAAAAGCTTGAATGCTGGGTAATGAAAGAATTGGATAACAAAAGAATCAATATTTCAGGGTTTCAAAGATTTGGGCTCTCAAAGCATAGGATACAGTGGTTGAATGTACAAGTAATTCAGTTCAGTGTTTGGGATTTTGTTTGCATGTATTTATGTAATAGTATCGTATATTTAAGGTTCGAGTTTGAGTTTACAATAATCAATGGTTTAGAAAGAATATGGTTCATGGCTCAAGAACAATAACTGAAATCAGGGTTTCGGTTTCCGTGCTTCAAAGCACTTGCAATGTCAACAAGACTATCAAGATTTACAATATCTCGAGAAAGTTCAGAACACTTGCCTGGAATTAGCTTACTACTCTGTACTCGCTTCCAATCACAATCGTCTTACTCCTCAACTATCTGTTTCCCTTTCCTACGCCTTGCCTCTTCTGCTCACATATCATAAGCATCTATCAATTATCGACTCACAAGATTCTATTCAACGCACACTTCTATCTACCCTTCGTTTTACCCAAATCCGATTAACGGATTGAAATCTATGCAATAACCAAGTAAATGTCGAGTATATAGACTGATAGTCAAACACCCAGTCACGTATAACACATAATACATCACGTAATCAAAGACATATCATTTATAAAGAGGTCTCGGTCATAAATGGGCTTTCTGGTATTTTAAAATAATTTTTAAAATATTTTTCGGAATTAAAATGGGTCGTTGGATCAATTTCGGGTTAATAAACAGGGTTCGGTTGGCCAATTCTGGCTCCGAAACAATTTTAGAATAATTATCGAGCCTTGAAAATAATTTAGAATAATATTTTAAAGCTCGAAACTATTTTTCAGAATTTTTAAATCATTTTTTTAATAATTAAATCTAATTAAATAATTAATTAAAAATCAATTAATAATTAATTAAATCAATTAATCAATTAATTTTCGAATTAATTGACTAATTAATCAATTAAAAATTAACTGAAATTAATTAAATAATTAATTCAGATTTATTTGTGAATTAAAAATAATTTTCGAAATTAAAATAATAATTTTTAGAATTTTCAGAAATTAAAAACGAATTTTTATAATAAAAATAAATGAGAAATATGATTTTTAAATAATTTATAAACAGGAATCCAAAATATGCAAACTCGGGAAACCTGAGGGACTAAACTGTTTCTTCCCCAAAAGTCCAGGGGCCTGTTTGCAATTTTGCAAACCCCCGCCGTCGACTCGCCGGAGTGTGGCCGGAGAACACGATTCCGGCCACCTCAGGCCACCAAACTGTCCAGATCACAACTACACCTCACCAGGAACAAATTCATGCAATCAAATCATTATAATCATTCCTGAGTTGGCCGGAATTTGGCCAAGAACATCGCCGGTTTCCGGCGAACATCGAAAACTTTCAAAACACAACTCCCTTCTCTACAGACCTCGTTGATTCATGAAACTTATACGACTAGATTGCTAATTTTACAGAGAACACAACCCACTATAACACAACATCAATCTATCACAGAATAAGAAACCCCCAAATTTCAATTAAGAACATTCATACGGGTTATAAACCCTAATTTTAAAATTCGAAAATTAAACCCACTTTTGAGCATGTTATTGAACTCCAAATCAGACGTATGACATATGAAAATCATCAGGAAAACAAGCTCTACAACATGCAATCATCAAATCATACAAACAATCATCCGAACAAAAATTCATATTTTTAATAAATTTAATTCGAAAATAAATAAATTTCCAGAAAATAAACCTTTGATTCTGCAGTGAAACAAAGCTCAGAATCTGATAGAACACTTCAAATCCTTCGTTTTGGTTACTCAAGCTTTGAAAACAGAGATCGGTAACGCCTTCGTTTTGCTCTTTGATTCTTAGAACAGTTTATGAATATAAGATTTTTCTCTGTAAAATTATATATTTATCTGTCTGCAAATGATTTTGATACGAAATAAAATACGGTAAAAGGCTATTTATAATTACGGAAAATTAGTATCCCGTTGGATCATTCCGGATATAAAATGGTACGTTTATTTATAAAAACTGATCCAAACGGTATCGGTTTTCGGGATAGTTATCCAAATCAGTACAATTTGTACTGCGGTCTTGGTCTCAGCACCCAGTTACACGTACTACGAAGTGATAATTGGGATAGTTTAATAAAAAGCTCCCGTTTATCGAAAATACGGGTTTTATTAATTTACCGAAACGAATATTGTATCGAAAATGTTGTGCCGGGACCCGCGCAGGACAAACCGTACGCCGGATCGAAAAAGTCGAAACATGGAAAATGCTCGGAATATTACAATTAGGTTAGGAAGGAGTTCTCGGTAGAGTTTCGGGTTCCAAAAACGTAACAACGGTTGACATCGGTTGGTTCCCGTTTTTATAAAATAGATTTTAATTACCCGGAAAAATATTTTAAAAATTTCATATGATTCTTATAAATCTATAAATCAACATAAAAATAATTAGGAAGATATAACAATTATCTATATTTTATTTTGGACATATAAAAATTAAAATATTCAATTAACATTATTTTTGAATATTCAAGTACATATATCACTTAACAATTAACTCACAGAATAGGTACTAAACACACATATTAATTATTTAATAGTAAAAATAATTACACGTTATATCCCGGATATTACACCGTTACCGAATAACGAGCCCCTTACGCAACTCCAATAGATTAACTGAATTCCTTTTTTTTGCCTCTTTCCAAAAATTCCACGACACGGGTGGATCAAAACATTTCACGACATAGGTGGATCAAAACCTTCCACGACATAGGTGGATCAAAACCTTCTCTTTTTATCCAGTTTCCAAAATCACTATCACCTATCTCTTTTTAAAATCATTCTATCACAGCACACTATTCAAAACTTCTTTTCATTTAAATCACGCTTAGAGATAGGTGCTTTCAGAAGTTACTTTTCCCCAAAAATATTGTAAACAACATTTTCAAATACAGGGGATACGTAACTTAAAACGTTTCTGTTTCATTACAAAATTAAAACATTAGCTATTCACATATACTGAACCATAAAAGAATGGTCAGGGGTACTTGCCTTGTAGAGCTTTATGACTATCACTGACTGATTTTTGATAGACTCGGACGTTCGGGCTTTATCACTTAGTTAGCAGACTATCCTGGATCTGACCTCAACGCTCAAGTCCTTCGCTTGGAACCTCGCTGCGCTTGTCGACTGATCACTAGGTTATCCTAGCTAGATATCAATTCTTGAGTCCTTCGACTAGAACCTAGAGAGCCTAAATACCCTATGTTAGACGTCTAGGTATGCTTGACATATCCTCAATAACACATCTACCCATCGATAACAAATACCGACTCGTACTTATATACATTATTACAATACACGCATCAATTTAGGGTTCACGTTCTCGAAAATCGGTTCCGTGTTTGTTTCCAGAAAATACGTATACTAGTTATTTTATGAAATTAGGGTTATTGGTTTTGGCAAAATAATTTACCACTACATATAATTAGGTTCCGCACAACATATATGAATATACTTATTTATACTCACTCGACGTTCCGATAATTACAGGGTATGACCATCATTTTCGAATTTAATTTCCAAAAATTCGGGCAGCACCTCCTCTGTTTATCGGCCTACCCGTCGAACAACTCGACGTCAAATCACAAACACCACCAATTAATCCCACAATCCAAAATTCCACGAATTCTAACCGCCGACTTATATCAACTAATTATTATTATTCGCGTTTTTATATTTATTTATTTTAAAATATTAGGACTCAGAACAAATCATTATAGTCCACCGTCAGCTCATCGAAATTCATCGCTGACGGTGGTGAAATTCACGGGTACCCATTTACTTCGGGTTTCCAGCGTCAATTTCACCGATTAAATTAATAATTCCTACACAATAACTTTTTATTTCATGAAACTATTCAATTAATTTCTGCAGAATAAAAAAGAATTTCAAGACACCCAATTCAGAAAGAACAGAACAAGCAATCAGCGAACAAAGTAACAACCGGAAAACTAAAACCAACATCAAGGACACAGGCACAAACGCACCGCACGCGTATACCAACAGGTCCACCACCATCTCGCCGGAATCCGGAGAGAGGCGGCATAAAATGCACATAAAACCATTTCCCGAACATATACATACCTACAGGTGTAAGTATATACATGAATATAAGGAAAACAGAAGCCACAAATGGAACAACCGCGGCCAACCGGAGTCCCGTCGGCGACGGCAGTGACTTACCGGAGGAACCAGGCGGCGATCGGAGCAAAGAAAGGGGAGAGAGAAGCGGGGGAGGGGAGAGAACAGAGGGAAAGGTGACTGCAAAAGAGAGAGAGTCGAGAGATGTAGAGAGATTGATGTTGATGAAGAAACAGGGATGGGAGTTGATTGATTTTGATTTGTTTTCCTGAATAAATGGATGTCCACACCCTACATAACACCTGTATTCTAATTCATAAGAATTAGACACGTGTAATTGGACTGATAACTATTCCCCGTGAAGACCGATTTTTCTTGCACTACGCTATTTTAACGACTGAATATACGGGTAGCGAAAGCTCGCAAAATTACCAAAATACTCTTAAAATTTTATAAACATCCTGAACTTTATAAAAACATAATTTTCAAGATTTTAAAATAATTTCTAAAATACACTTTATACCCGTTTTTAACAATTAAACCAATCGACGTGCGGGTGAAATTAATCCCGAAAATTCCCAAAATAATTTTAAAATTCCAGGAATATTTCAAACTTAAATAAATATGAGTTTCATATTTTTAGAAAATTCGGGAATTAAATACATATTTTACAAATAAATGCAATCTGGAAAATCATACAGGGTTAAATAATTGATGAAATATTGATTTCTAAATTCTATAAAATCCCAAAAATAATTATTATAATTATAAAACCATAAAAACAATTTTAGAGACATTTCAAATATTTATGCAAATAAATTTGCATTAAATTCACTATTAAAAGTGAAAACAATTCAACACAACTCTATAATTAATTACACGAACAACCCGGTACCCTAGAAATCACACATACATAATAATAAAACAACACCGAGCTGACAAAAGCTATACACATATTTTATATATTTAAAAATTCCATAATTACGCATTTAAATAATACAAAATACACGAGTCGTTATAAAATGGATAATACTTATGTTATACATGAACAGCTAAAAAGCCTCGAGCTTTTACATGAAAATTTCTCTACACCCAAGTCCCCAGAATAGGGTGCAGCTAGAATAAATCTTAGACTTCCCGACCTTGTGAAATTTTCACTGCAAGGCATCACGATGAAGGCAACAACACTAATAGGGAACAACTACTATAATTCATTTTCTTCTCGGTTAATCATTTAGGTATTAATTGTATTGCTTTTTATCTAAAGAACTTGGTATGGTTGATTTTCTAGTCTCTTATGTTAAGGTTTATGGCTTATGCTTAAGTTTCAGATTATGATTTTGATAAAAAGCATGTTGTAGTAGTAGTGTTGATTTTGGTAGGTATAAATACTAGTGCTGACCATCACTAAAATTGGTAGGTTATAAATTTTATTGCAGACTATTCGACTATTTAATTACCATTCTTACTAAAAAATATTGGTTTGATGCTCTAAATTCCTACATAATTTAATTTCTTTATTTCCTTAATTTTTTAGGAATGGATATCGATCCTCCAGAATCCGGAGATACTACCTTGATATTTTGTGAGTCAATTGAAGCTGTTGATAGGCTTCATGATGAGCTTCTAAAGTTGCCATCAGAGTATTTTGTAGTACCTGTAAGAAGTTATTTCATTCAAGAGGTGCCATGTCCTGCTGTTGTTGGAAGAAGCAAAATCTATCTTCTTCCTCCCACCCAGGCTTTAAAGAAGAAAGTAATTCAGTAGTCATTTTTTTACTAACCATAAACTAAACTTGTTTAATCTTTTAAAATTCTTGTGATTTTTCCTCTACTTTCTAATTATGTATTAACATTTTTATGTTGAAGGCGCCTCTTGAAGATGAGTATAAAACTCGATTAAATAGGGATAGTACATAACTGTTTGTTGATGACAAATGTTGTGGAAATAAACAACCAGTTCAAGTTTATCAGCCCACCAGAAACATTCTCCAATTTCGAGTCACAAGTCTTTGCTATAATTTCACAATAAAGACAGCTAGCTGATCTAACTAACTACATTGTTTGGAAATGAGGAGTTGGAAAACCCTCTATACATGAACTTTAGGAGCTTCCTATTAGCTTGCAAAACCTTGTATGTGTTCAATAGGCTATTGGAGTATAAATAGTATCTACAGACTCCTCCTTAACATTTATAATTATATTCAAATATGGAAATGTAAGATACATTTAAGAGTCAATAAGATGTACATTATATTTACATCATATTTTGCACATTGCATGATTAGGGTTGGTTGTGACTATATCTATAACTTATTTTTAGGTTTGCATAATCACTTTTCTTTTTTATTTGTGACCTATTCATATTTTTATAGCAATATTCAGAGTGTTACCTTCAAGTCTTCTATTAATATTATTGATTATTATTATTGAATATTATTACAAAATATAGTAGAATTTACCTTCAATAAACAAATAAAAGAAAAAAGTTATATCCAAACTTTAAATAAAACTGTTTGTAGTACACATATTTACCTAGTATATTGAATATATGTAATAGTTAGATACATATTTTAAGTTGAGAACATCTGGAATATAATATACAATATTAAAAATTTAAAATTGTGCAAGTTTGCATTTTTCTAAGAGAGTGTATAAAACCATTAATTTGTCAAATACAAACTGTTCTCACTAAAGTTACAATAAGATAAATTTTTTTCACTAAATCTATAAACTCAAATAACAATATCACCAAATATTTGAAAGTTAAAAACTAAAATTAATGAAATACTTGCATTTAGTATCAAAGTAAATAACTTGAAATGATCAACCTAATTACTTAAACCACCAGCAACAAATTCATCTATATTTCTACTTCCATTCTCTTTGTAATGTATATATATCATCAATACATTACTAATTTTAGTAATCCATCTATATCTTTTAAAAAATATGGTATATATGCACAATGGGTTAAACAATATTTATTTGAGAGGTTTTATTGAAATATGCTCTTTTTGAACATGTCTATTTTGATTTTCATAAGTTATACATGGTGTTGTTTATTAAGTAAACATAGACATTATAAATTGTAAAATTGTGCTAGAATTTTAATGTTTTAATTTTTAATTTTAATGATATGATTAAGTTATAGAATATAAATTAAAATATAAAAATTGTCTTGGAGTGTTTTTGACCACTTGTATATGATTAAGGAAAATGCTCAATTATCCAGAACTGTAAAGACCTTCATGAACGTGTCTTCAATGAGGTATATTTCATTCCAAATCTAGTAGTAATATTATTGTTATTAGAAAATTGTTGAAATATGGAAACATAGTCTCGATTAGAGGTGAATATACGTGGGTATTTGACAAACAAGAAAGGTTTCTTAGGAAAGTTGAAAGATCATTTAATCATTTGTATAAATTAATAATTGAATATGGAGAACCTGAGTGCTTGCTGTTGAAATTAGAGGATGTGTCAAAATTATGGCATGCACGTTCGGCGTTCAGGACTTGTCAACCATCAGGCTTTCTCTCTGATGTGCAAAAAAAGGATGGTAAGGGATTACCTCGAGTTGTTAACCATAAGGATCTCTGCATAGGGTGTCTTATGTCTATGTAAACAAGGAAATATGTTCCAACTCAGTGCAAATTTTAATGCAAGCAAAGTGCTTATTTTACAAAATTTGTGGGTTAAAATCTAAGTCTAATATGATTTAGTATGTAAGTAATTAAAATAAGAAATTAAAAATAAGAACGATAAATGTAATCGACAGAAGTAAATGGTGACGCGGAAAACCCCTGTGAAAGGGTAAAAACCACGGGTGGGATGATACCTAACCGAAATAATTCCAATATAACGATGTCAAGATGATTACACGCTATTAGTTGAAGATACAGTACAAGAATTATGGAATATATGCTCCCAACGCCAAGTTCTTGTGTATAGTTGTAGAGATCGAGTATTAATGATGTTATGACTTATGTAGGTGATATATAATTTGTATAATTGTATATAATATATTATGCTGGATAATATATGAATTACCGTGGCTAGATGAGAAAATGAAGAGATTAATGGTAGAAGATGAAGTTGTAGAATTGTAGTCTAAATAGAAGTGCGTAGTGAAATTGTAGATAATAAATTAATAGTGTTTTCTCCTCTCAACCACTTGTGTGCGTTTTTTGATTATTCCCTCACATTCTTCACTCTTTCCTATAGTTTAGGGATAAGAAATAACCCCCTCCTAGCTTTTAGGAACGTTTTAAGACTAATTCTTCATGCAGTTCCGTTCTCGTCGAGTACCTTCACATCATGTCTTAACCAAAGCGTCGATCATCAGCTTTGTGTATAGCTTAAATATATCATGTGGAGAATGATTAATTAGCTTATAATCTGATGATATATTTCTCCCCTAACTGCCATCAACATGTGTCTTAATTGTAGGAGTCATATTCTCCATGATCCAATCTTTTAGGGATAAAATTATGATCACATCCTATTTTTTAGGACATTTGATGACCAATTCTTGAAGCTGTTATGTACACGTCCACAAGCTCTGCTTCTGTCATGTCCACTCAAGTTGATGTTGAGCATTCACGTGTTTGTCCCTTGTGTCAGCGGAAACTCTTCATGTCGATTATGTAGTCATCATGTCTAGAAATTTTCATGTCATGACGGATGAAAATATGGCCACAACAATTGCCCCAAATTTTATTGGGAGTGCTTAACCCAATGAAATTATCTTCATTGCATGTTCTTGTGAATTCTGATTTTCATAACATCATCTTCAAATGACAGTTCACTCTTAAACATACTTTTGTGGATCTGAATTCAGATTTACTCCTTGTCTTACCGGGATGCGAAATACTGCATGTCAAGTTGCTGTGAGGTTGACGCGTACAACTTCCATACTTGTTGATTCATAGAGGAATGATGTATTAACTTCTTTGGATTAGTCTTGTCTTGAAGGTCAGATTTGATAGTCCATCTGTCCGGCTTATGGCTCAAGTTGTATGTTCATTCTCTCCATCTATCGTTGTAATTTCTTGATATTCTTAGGTCATGCAGTTGCTGTCTTGATGTACCTTCGTATTGACTTTGTATTCTGATGAAGTAAATGAATCTTTTCGAGTAGACTTGCAGGTAGATGTGCTTGTTATTATTTAGTTCATCATAGACAAATTTTCCCGCCATTGTACATGTCTTGCCACGATTTGAACATTCTCGGTTGTTTGGAGTTACGGAAAGTTGTATCCAATTTGTTATCATATTGCGATTTGTAAAATCACCATGGGTGTGTACTCTTTGGTTCTTCGTTTATCACAAATTGTTGGACATTATACTTGTTGCCTCACTTTTATAGTCTTCATGATGTGGTTGATTAATTGTACTCATTTTTGTCTCATAGGCGTATGTTATTCAAGATACTTTACTTGCTTGCCATGTTCATTAATCTTGTTTGAAGGAAGACGTTGCTCTTAAGGTCTGATGTCATTATTGTTGCAACCCAAAGTAGCTAACATTGCTGAGAAGATTCGTGTAGTACAAGAGCATGTTGCTTCAATATTGAAGTCAGAAAGAGGAATGGAGATCCTTCTGAATTCTATATTGAGCACTTACACTACAAGAAATATTGAATCAGACAATGGTTTTACACCGTTGTCTAAAAGATGAATATTTCGTTGTCTATCCGGGGGCGGTGTGTTTGGTACTCATACAATGGTTACGCACCATTGTAACAAGTACATCACACAACTGAATATAAAGCCTTTATCTCATTTTATTCACACAACGGATATGACCCTTTCTAATATTCTACAAACAACAGTTTTCTAGCCGTTGTAACAATGTAGAGGCACAATAGTTAAAAATAGTGTTATGTGAATTGACTCCTACAACGGTTTATGTATTTATTTCATCTAGTTACACAATGGTTTTTATTAAGAAAACAAATGTATGACATACTTTAGACAACAGTTTTTTGTTTTTGGGTATTATGTTTTAGCAATGCTCACAACAGTTTTTGTAATGACCAAGATATTGTTAGAAGCTAATCTAACAATGGTATGTAGTGATCCCAGAGTGTTGTTAGGATTTGTACATACAATGGTGTTAATAATTTGATCTATTGTGCAAATCATTAAGGCACAATGTTTAAGTTCTACTATTCAGTTGTATAAGTTTGGTTCATACAAGTGTATGCCTTTTAAAACATCATTGTCGAATATCTTTAGCACAATGGTTTACTTTTGTGCCAAATATTGTCTGATATAGCTTAGGACAATGGTTTACTTATGTACCAACTGTTGTCTAGTATAACTTAGCACAATAGATATTTTTATTTTACTAAACAATTGTCTATCAAACATAGTAATGGTTCTATACCTATTCTATTTATAAATAAAGCCTTTACAAATACAAATTGCAAAATCAACTACCAAACCATTCAAAAACCAAATGTACCATGCGATAAATACCATAACATCTGATAAACTTCATAATTTACCAACTACACCAAAGATCCACTTCAACCATAAGTACATACATCCACCAAACTTCAACAACCATAAAAAGTTCAGAAAAACTCCACTTAAACACCATACCAACAACGTCAATATAACTTAAACTAGTTCATCTTACCATCACAAATTACATATAAACTATTCACGAGACTAACTTAACATGAATAGAACTTCATGAAGAATTTGGCGAAGTCCATCTTGATCACGTTTAAGTCATCCTCATTGTAAGCCAGATTGCCTCTACGAATCCACTGAAAATCAAATAAAGTTTTGACAGTTTTGTAAGCCACTATGTTGATAGTGAAAATAAAGTACCATCCGACATAAAGTTGTAATTTAAAATTAAAAACAAGAAAAAATCATACCTTAGTTGCAATTGAAGCTCTTTGTCATAACAAATTTCTTTCATATATCCCATGACAAAAAGGCCACAGTCTCGGACCCCTGTCTGCAAAGGAACTCCCTGAAAAAAAATAGAAAATAAAATTAATCACATATTTTACTTGCATATATGAGAAATTATAAAAAAATATTATTACCGCCATATTCTCCCAACAAATTTTCTTCCTGGCAACCTTATTCACCTTATTCAGCCTCTCTTTGTACATCTTTATCGAACTGTTAGAAAGTAGTACAAGTCAACAAAAAACATTTTGCGTAAATTACCTAAAGCAATTAAAAATATTAACTCACTTATCAACAACTTCTACCCATTCATCGCTTGCAATACGACGCTTAAGAGGATCCATGTGGTATACTACCTCCGTCGTTGGAACAACAACGGTTAGTGACCAGTGATTCCTATCAAAGCATGAGAAGATGTGTCTTTCAGAAATTTAATTATGCAGTTAGATGTTACCTCAAAAATAACCAAAGGTAACTTGAAGAAATAATTAAATAAATTACTTATATCTCATTTAATTATATATTTAACAATTTACAAGTTAGCAAATTAATTTACAAGTTACCAAATTTAAAGTTCCATCCATACAAATATATTCTACAAATTTCTAAAATTCACTAAAAATATAAAAAAAATGAAAATTAAATTACAAGTACTTAAACATCTTAATGAGATCATAAAATATGAAGTGTACTTATAAAGTGAGAAATGCTTACACGTCATTGAAAGGAATAAGAAAGCATTGTCCTTCCTTAGCATTCATAAAACGGTTGGCAAGCGCACGTGACCTCTCCCCTACATTGCCACAACCAATGGCTCCAACAATACCCGGATCCACAAAAGCAATCATATTCGTCATTTTATTCTTTCTCAAAAACTCATACAAGATGCTGTAAACAAATTAAACAATAGTTGGAATCTAATTTAATTTTATTTAGAGAACAATTAAAATAAGAATGCACTCATTTTTAATTCAAGATAATTAACAACAAATTGAAAAAGCTAATGTACGTGGAAACTTACTGAATGAATATGGTAATGATCGATCCGGATATTTCACCTCTACCACATAGGGAATGTATATCTTGCAGAAAGATCACCTGCTTCTTTGTGACAGCAAATGCTTGTTCATATAACTGAAAACTTACGGTTCTTCCATCGCTTAAAGCATCCTTAGCCCACATCCACAACCGTTTTAAAGATGATGGATAATTTACACCCATCTCTACATGAAGCTCATCCTCCACATCATCAGTTTCTATCACTACATGCTTCTTTGTTTTCTTGGAACCAACTTTCTTCGCACCACGCTTTTTGACATTCTGAAAATAAAAACATGCACGTCAACACAGTAAAAACATAACAAAATATATCAATTACACACACACTATCATCAATCTTTACCTTTGGAGTAGACAAAACTTGGGTACTGCTTGTGTTCCCCACCACGAGATCCCTTGGCCATGCAATAAAAGAACCTATTGCTTGTTTCACAGTTACAATTTCATCTCCTACGGGAAATGGGATCTTAGCATCCTCTTGAATTGCATAAGAAATTGACACTCTTGCATTTTCCTTCGAAAGGCATATTCCGTGAAGAGTCGGCTCACATCCTTCAGCAAGAGGGATTTCATCAACCCGGCCATATGCTACGATGTTGCTTACTGATCCTATTGCCAGTTGACAAACACCGGATAAACCATCCAACTTCAACCCTTTAGGATGATTCTCAATTTCAACAAACTCATTATCAGCGTCAACCATAAAGGCCTCCTCACCTTTGAAAAAAACATTATGCTCATTCTCCTCTTCAATATTTTTATATCCAATATTGTCCTTAGAAAAACATTCTACATTCTCCTCATCACCATGATCTGAACCTTCATCCCCAGATTTCACGTTCAGCTTTTTCCTCACAATATCATTCCTATCATTCTCGTTTACGAACTGAGGCACGCCCTTTAAATCTGAGCAGCTTCCTTGTTGGGAAGCAATGATTGGGCTACCCTTTTGACCAATACCTTTAGCCATTTTCAATTCTGCTCTGATCTTTTCAATTTCAGCAGTCCAAAATGCATCTCTCTGTTTTATAATTTTCGGAGTCTCCTCAGCCATAAAGTTTTTAACACCCTCATGTATCCTCTCCTCAATAGTCCTTAATTTTTTCTGTCTCGGCAGATCAAAATAGATAGACTGTTTCACGTGGCTCCCCTGCCCACGTACTCTGCCTCCATGCTCAGGCTTACCGAGCGCCATGGTTAACACATCATTTCTACCTTCTTCTACCAATTCCCCTTCTTTAACCTTCTTCTTGAGCAACTCCTAAAAACACCACAGTATAGAAGAAGTTATATATCAAATTGGAACTATGATGAATATTCTCGGTTGAAATATAAATGAATAACTTACTATTTTCTCAGCTTTTTCTTTAACATTCTCATTTTTAAAATTACCATATTTGTCTTTCCTTGCAAGGACCCAGGCATCCGATCGATCTATCGGTTCTTCTGGATGTTTTTTCAACTGCATGTACGACATGTTTTATTAATGATTCAAAGATACAAATTCATATTGACCACACAAAGTATATAAAAAGACTAAGTAGATTTAGGCTGTCATCACTAACCCATTCCATTTCTAGGTTGGCATAACCTTTTCGAGACATTAGATGATGATACTCATTCATCCGGCTTCTTTTCACCTGTTCTTCATGAATTTTCTGTAGAAAAAAGCACCAACAAGGTTAAAACATCACACTAAATACCTATCCAATTATTGAAATTGATAAATAAATAAAAATAATAAAAAGTTTACCTTAAAATCATCTCCGAGACGATCAGCAACAAACATCTCCCAGTGCGACTTTTCTATGAACGTGTAGTCAACCGGAGGAAAAGTGAGCTTTTCTGGTTGATTCCGGTGTGGAAGGATGTACTCTGTCGTGAGCCGGGATTTGAACTCTCTCCACTTTTGACAAGCGGATTCCCATACCAGTTTCCTTGCTGTCGGAGGTACAATAAAGGCCATCTACGTACATAAGAAACAAAAAAATTCAAATATGCAAGTTAACGAATGAACAAAATCTATAGAAAGAAAAGAAAAAAACCAATATTAAAGAGAAAGATAGGCATGTGTGTGTAGACAATTTACTATACCTGCACACAGTCCCAAATTTTATTCTTTGTCTGCTCAGGAACTTGCTTCCAACTATCATGCCAAATGGGGACTTTGGTCCTTGCCAAAACTCCAATGTACGACTGCATCTCTCCAGCTTCATCACCATACGGCTCCCCTTTTGCATTGAAGGTCACAGTAAGCTTTTGATTCATTATCTTCCGTCTCAGAATTCTGTGCATCGTGACACAACCACGTTTCAATAGTTTTAGTCCTTCCGGTATTTCTGGATTTTTCTTAGAATCCACTTGCTTTTTCTTAGAATCCACTTGTTTTTTCTTCTTTGACAACTTCTTCTTTAAATTTTCAGATATCGGATACTTCTTGACAGATATAGGAGAAGAACAAGAGGGGTTAACTTTGTTCAATGATTGTGTTTTCCTTATAGCCTTCACAACTCTCATCGCTGTTCTGTTTGGAGAAGACTTTGCTTTTTTATGAGAAGCTTGTGTCTTCTTCTTTGGAGGAGCCATAATCTGTGTACCACAAACCATTATAAGGAAGGATTTGCCAAGCTAAGAAATTATATGGGTTTTATGAGAAACAAAATCTAACCAGCAAAAAATCTCTAATAATGTGGGTTTTATGAGAAACAAAATCTAATAACTAACCAAGACATCATCAAAGTGAACCATTTAAATCAGTAGCAAGTAACAACAATTAAAAAAATACCAAAGAAACAAGTCATATGAGAGTTTTATAAAAATCCAACAAGAACTACATAACATACGAGGGTTTCACAAGAATCGAACCAAAATATAAAAGAATCACAGCAGAAGAGCATAAGAATCAAAACAAACAAGTAAAAACATTACAAATCAAGAACAAGCAAGAATTGAACATAACCAATAAAGAACAAGCAAGAGCAAACAAGAACTGAACATAACAAGCTTAATAAAGTAACATGCAACAACAACCAAGAACTGAACAGATTAAAATATGCAAGTACCTTTCTTAGATTTGCTTCGATTAGAAATTGAGAAAAGAAAATGGAAGAGAAATAAAAGAGGGGAATGAAGTATTATCGGGTAAGAAAAGAGAAATCACAAAGGGGGGAACAAAAGGGGGGAATGAAAATGAAAAGAGGGGGAAGTGAAATAATTTTGGGGAATAAACCAACGGCTTGGATTGTTAGTATTTTACCAAACCAACGGTGTATTTTAATTGATTGATGAGTGAATTATTCATAATTTTTAGAAATTAATTGAAAAGAAGAGAATATTAAATATTTTTTAAACAACGGTTACTATTAAATCTATTCTTAATCTACGATTGGGAAAATTTTGAAGTAACATTTTGATTTTTTTTCTAAATAATTTCGATATTAATTAATTCATAATTTTGAATTTTCTCAGTTGTGTATCTCGTGTCGTGTACCTTATTGTGTCGTCCTTATCATGTCGTGTACTCAAAATCCAAACTCAAATACTAAATTATCGTGTTGAGTTAAAAATTGTCGGGTGTAGCTTATATAAACAGCTTTTTAGATATACTTAATTTATACATGACCTCGTTTACTTACTAATTCATTGCCTTTTTCTAATTTTTGGAAAATTACTTTCGGGCATGATACTCAAGAATCCTGGTATGTTATGAAATATTCTCCTGGTATGTTGGCAAAATTTAGGGAATATTTCATAACATACCAGGAATCTTGAGTATCATGCCCGAAGGTAATTTTCCAAAAATTAGAAAAAGGCAATGAATTAGTAAGTAAACGAAGTCATGTATAAATTAAGTGTATCTAAAAAGTTGTTTATATAAGCTACACCCGACAATTTTTAACACACCACGATAATTTAGTATTTGTGTTTGGATTTTGAATACACGACATGATAAGGACGACACAATAATTTACATGTTCTTACAATGGGAAATTGCAAAAACCGTTGTCTTATGTAAGAAAAAATTATTCCACCAAACCCTAAACCCTAAACACTATAACCCTAGATCAAACAAAAATTAAAAAAAATTAAAGGCGAAATATTCAAATTTGTCGACATTAAAATGACTCGTTTCGCTTTTGTAACGGATATAGTGTCTATTTAAAAACTTAACAAATCCCGAATTTTTTATATAGAGTTATCGACTATATAGTTCGAAAGTAACCACTGAATGCACATATAGTATATGATTACAATGTAACAAATTAAAAGAAGACACTTGTAATTTATTTCATAAACAATTAGTGATATTTAAATATATATTTAATAATGTAAGTTTTAACATGTCAATTGTTCCTCTTGTTGCATGTCTTCGAAGCCTACAAAATCATTTATAGTCCTTGTGTTTGTCGAAAAAGTTGATATAATACGACAATGGTTTATTGAAAAAACACTTGTTTGTAGGTGTTACTACAATGATAAATTGTTGAAACCGTTGTCCAAGATTTTAAATAAACTATGCTACAAACCATTGTGTTTACATTTTTTTACAATGCAATATTGTTGAAACGATTGTCCTGAGTTTTAAATAAACCAAGAAATGAAATTCTTTTACTTTAAGAAAATTTCTATTTTTTTCAAAAAAAATATAAGTGGGAACACTGGTGAAAGAGGGGGAAAGTGTAAATAATTTTGACTAGAAATAAAGTAGTTTGACTAGCATTATTATACGTGATCATTGTCTGTCTGAAGTATCTATGTTTTATTATGCCTCTTTTACTGTCTCCTTCATACACCATTTCTTAACCATATATTTGTCTCAGTTCTTTGATGTCTGAAGTAATCCAGGGGAACTTCACTTTGCTGAACTCAGGTAAGTTTCTGCTGAATTCATATCAATTTGGGGATTTGGTGTTTATATCGATTTGGAGAACTTGAAATTAGGGTTCATATCTATTTGGAGAATTTTAATAAGGGTCTATATCGAGTTTTATGGAATATATATGTTTGTGGAATTTGAGCAAAAGAATGGGTTTAAACTTGGTTGAGTAAAAATGGATAGATCTTGGTTGAAAGCAGATAGAAGAACACAAGAATTTAAACTTGAAGTGGATGAATTGTTAAATTTTGCATTTCTGAATGGGTTTAAACAAAATAAAATTAGTTGTCCATGCTTAAGATGCGCTCATAGTAAATCTTGGAATGCTCAGACTGTTAAGGATCATCTTTATCAATATGGTATTGATCAAACCTATACGTGTTGGATATGGCATGGAGAGTCAAATTATGTACAGAGTCATGTAGTTTCTGAACAGGAATCATCCGTTGATCCTACAAACATGAGAATGGGGCAGGATATTGTCGATGATGAGGATATTTCGTTAGATTCTTCTGATTTTATGAATCATGTTCAAGGTGAAAATGAACCACTTTATCCTGGATGCGAGAGTTTTATAAAAATGAGAGCTTTAGTCAAGTTGTATAATTTAAAAGCAAAACATGGTATTTCTGATAAATGCTTTTCCGATGTCCTTCTTTTGCTTGCATCAATGCTTCCGGAAGGCAACAGTATGCCTTCATCTTTTGGTGAAGCCAAGAAAACTTTATGTACTTTAGGCATGGATTATGAAAAAATACATGTGTGTCCGAATGATTGTCTCTTATACCGCGGTGAGAGGGACGAAGATGAGACGATTTGCCGAATATGTGGGGCATCTAGATGGAAGTTAAACAAGAAAGGAGAAGAATTGGAAGGGATCCCTGCTAAGGTTCTATGGTACTTTCCATTGATACCAAGATTGAGAAATTTGTTCAATACAGCTCAGATTGCGAAGGACATGACTTGGCATAAAACCGAGCGACAAAATGATGGTAAAATTAGACATCCGGCTGACTCAAAGACATGGAAGGATGTCGATCAAAGGTGGCCTGAGTTTGCTGCAGAGGCTAGGAACCTTCGGTTAGCTTTATCCTCCGATGGATTTAATCCTTTCCATGGACCAGGAAGTGATCACTCAACATGGCCTGTGTTGCTTTCAATTTACAACCTCCCACCTTGGCTTTGTATGAAGAGAAAGTACATTATGCTAAGTCTATTGATATCCAGACCAAATCAGCCTGGAAATGATATTGATGTATACCTTCAACCACTTATAGAAGATTTGCAGAAATTGTGGCATGGGAAACAAGTTTATGATGCATTTAAGAAAGAGTCTTTCATACTAAGAGGAATTTTATTATGGACAATTAGTGATTATCCAGCCTTAGGAAACTTATCGGGTAACATCATTAAAGGATATAATGCTTGTGTAGTTTGTGTTGATAAAACAAAAGCTACCAGGTTGGCTACTTACAAAAAGACGGTGGTTATGAGACATCGTAGATGGCTGCCCAGAAATCATCCATATCGAAGGCAAAAATCAGCCTTTGATAACACCATGGAGAAGTTATCAGAACCTATTCCTTTAACTGGAGAGGAGGTGTTAGAAAGGGTACTACCACTAGCGGACCATGTTTATGGTAAGACACAAAACCAACCTCGGTGGAAAAAAGGGGAACCTCGACCAATTTGGAAAAAGATGTCTATATTTTTTCAGCTTGAGTACTGGAAGTTTTTGCCAGTTCGCCATACCCTCGATGTGATGCATATAGAAAAAAATATATGCGAGGCTTTAACCGGTACATTGCTAAATATTCCCGGGAAGACAAAAGATAGAGAATCTGTTCGTATTGATATGGCTGAAATGGGAATAAGAATGGAGCTGAGACCAAAAAATTCTGGAAAAAAAGAGAAGTTACCGATGGCATCTTGGAACTTATTGTATAAAGAAAAAAAGATTGTCTGCTCGTCCTTGATTGGCATGAAGTTACCTGATGGTTTTTGTTCGAACCTTAAGGGTATAGTATCAATGGACACTCTGCGACTTGTTGGAATGAAATCTCACGACTGTCACACAATGTTGCATCACTTGCTCCCCATCGCACTTCGGTCAGTACTTCAAAAACAGGTCAGGTGCACTATTATCAGGTTTTGCCTTTTTTTCAAGGCAATTTGTAGTAAAGTCATTGAGGTCGATAAATTAGAAAAAAAGCAGTCTCAATTGGTGGAGACCTTATGCCAGCTAGAAAAGCACTTCCCCCCTTCCTTGTTTGATGTAATGATCCATCTCTCAGTTTATCTTGTAAGAGAAGTTGAGCTTTGTGGTCCTATCTTCCTACGTTGGATGTATCCTTTCGAGAGATATATGAAGACGTTCAAGGGATATGTTCGAAACAGGGCTCATCCGGAAGGTTGCATCGCTGAGGCTTATATTGCAGAAGAGGCGGTTGAGTGTTTAGTTAATTTTGAAGAACCAACAGTTGGGTTACCGGGAAGGGATAAGAACAAGGAGAAATACAGACCCTTATCTGGTGCAACAATGATAAAGCCGAGCATCAAGGATTTGCACCAAGCACATCTGTGTCTTCTTCAAAACAGTAATGAATTGACCCCATATTTCAAGTAAGTTTCTTTATTTAGATTTTTGATTTTTCAGTAATAAATACATCTGTTTTTTGTTCCATGATTTTATGATTTTTTTCAACAAAAGCTGAAATTGATTTACTCACAGTGAACATATGGCCTTCTTGGTGGCAAGATATCCATTACATGAAAATGATGAAGAATGGCTTAAGAACAAGCAAAATGAAACATTCTCTAATTGGTTTCAAAAGAAGGTAATAGCTAGACAATAATTTTTTTCTAATTTAAAGAAATCAAGTAAATGTCTAATTGCTTTAGTATTTTATTTTTTGGACAGATTTCGTCAGAATTGCTTGATGTGAAAAGTATGGTATCTAAGGAGGTAATGTGGCTTGCAGAAGGGCCTAACAAGTATGCCCCGACATTCAGTGGCTACAAAGTCAATGGTGTTACCTACAGCACAAAAGATCGTGATGATACGCGACAAGTTCAATGCAGCGGTGTTTGTGTTCATGCTGATACAATGCTCGTGCAGGATAAGGATAAGAACATTGAGCATATTTCACATACATTTTATGGAGTAATCACAAGTATTTGGGAGTTGGACTATAACCATTTTCGAGTCCCTATCTTTCGGTGCAATTGGGTAGATATGAACAAAGGGGTTAAGATAGATGATTTAGGAAACACAGTTGTTAATTTACACAAGTTAGGTTTTCTGAACGACCCTTTTGTGTTAGGTAAACATGTCAAGCAAGTTTGTTACATTGACGACCCTCTTGAAAAATTCTGGTCAGTTGTATTAAAATTACCAAACAAGTTCGATGATCAAAGTGACGATGAAAATGAGGGATCCGTAGAAATTGAACTTGAAAATGAGGTAGATGTCACCATGTTCCCAACTGTTGATGAAGTCGAGGAAGAAAATAGAAGTTACATGCGGGAGGAAGAAGAGATGATTCAACTTCCATAATTATATCAACTGATCAGATGTTGCCTATAGGTGCCTATGTTATCCCCTTTGCTTATAATTTGTACTAAATCAAATTTGGTTGGATAGTTTATTGTAAGATTTGTTTTGGCATTGTTCCTGAAGGATTTGGTTTGATTTTTATCCAAGAATTGTTATATGTAATTTGTACCTTTCAGTTAGGTTGAGAAGTTTTTTGTACATCTGGTTTGACAACTTGTTGGAAGCATTTATTTGACAATGTTCTTAAAGCATTTGGTTTGCTTTTTGTCTAAAGATTTATGTTTTAGGCAATTTTTTTAAAACCCTCTGAAAATTAGACAACGGTTTTTCATAAAAGTTGTTGTAACATATTTTCTAATGCAGGTGATTTAGACAACGAGTAAGACACCATTATCTGAAACTCTTTTACTCAACAGGGGTGATAAACTATTGTCTGTTATGCTTTGTTTCTAACATTGGTTTTTCTGCACTATTGTCTCAAATAAATAACACATTGGTACCGGAAAACCGTTGTCTAAGTTGCACAACAGTCCTTAAAACCCATTGTGTAAAACCATAGAAAGCACACCGGTTTATTGTGACCTAAACAACACTTGTGCCAATAGATGTCACACAATAAGGATAAATACAACCATTGTCTCATTGGAGCACAGGGGCACCATTTAGACAACAATTTCGAATAAGTTGAATCACCATTGTGTGAAACAGAATGATACAAGGCTTTTTGGTCAACTACCAATTAATCGTTGTCTGATTTTTTGAGACAACAGTTTTATTGGCCACCATTGTGTAATAGGTGTTGTCTGATTCAGTTTCTGGTGTAGTGTTATCTTGAAGAGGTCAATGTCATTCCATGAACCATAGCTAGCTTAATTCTCAATTGCATCCATTCTTTTTCCGCATTAGTTTATCATGTCTTGTTCTTGTTCATTTGTCAAGTCATAACTTCGTTATACTATTTAACAAGTTTACCAGATGTAGTATTATAGTATGATTTAAAGTCCTTATGGACGTAAGACAATTGCAAAGTGCATGATCTTCAGATTACATACAAACGTGGTTTACCAAGAGAAAATACATTCTCCTCCAATGGGTATTTTGTCAGTGTATTCGATTTAATAATTATATAATCATGTTATCATCTCAAGATAGTGAAAAAATTGTCATAATGAGTCTTGTCTGCCCACTTATGTCGATTGAATAATTATTATGATGTGTCTTATTTTTTGTGTTTCTCGTTATGTATTACAACACGTGTCACGAGTTGATATGTCAGTTGTATTCTTTGTTAAAATATGTTGGTGCATGCACTCGCAAAGTGGCTAAGAGGCCTTTCCCTCTTAAAACTCACCTATTATTTGTAGTTTTTATGTTCAAAATCAGGAAACTATGTCCCTCGTTCTATTGTACGTAGGTAAGAGTTTGCCCCTGTTGATATATCGTAGTAAGATGATCAATCCTTTATAATAGGAGTGAAGATATGATGACCTTCGTATACTGTATAGGGTGTAGTCATGTGCATCATATTCATTGTGTGCATAGAGTATTGGACATATTATAATAATATACAATGCATATGAATTAACTAAATGCCACATGTAAAGGAGAAACAATAAATCTAGCATGAGTATAAAGGTGTTGCAGATAAGCTTATCAGACATTTATTATAACAAAAACACATAATCAAGCATACTTTCACATAAGTCATGAAAATCTATATTTACTTGTAAAGAGGACATCAAATAGTATTCGCAAAATACAAACATGTTGCATACTGGTTGAAATAAAAAAAAGATGAAAGTAGTTTAGAGAGAAATGTACCATATTAGAGTTATTGAAAAGATACTCAGAAGGACGTTAACCATGATACTCCTTCATCTGGATCACATTTTATTTTCCCAGAATTTGTTTCCCATCCATTTTTATAAGAAAGTAAGTTCCTCGTCTAGTTATGTTGTCAATGATGTATGGTCCGGTGTGGCTGTGATTTTTTTGAAACTTCTGTTGACTGTATCTAGGAATACATTTCTTATGATAAGGTAATCTTGTTGAAATCTTCTAATTCATAAGTTATTGTTGTCAGTTTTTGACACTTGTAGGTACGAGGCCTCTCGTACTTTTACCATGTCTCAACATTTGTCAATTGTGTCCAAGTCCTGGACGGGTTCTACTTTACTACCGCCATCTTCTGTCCAAGGGTCATAATACTAAGCTTGTTTTATTTTCAAACATCTTTGTAGTAATTCCGTAGTTGATTATATTCTTAGCACACTTGTTTCATCTTTGTTGATAGGTTGGAATTCATATTAAGTAATCTTTGAATTGTTGTATTCAAGTTATCATATGTTGTAACTTTTCTTATTTCTTCTAAGGTGTCATCTCTCTCAACGGTTGGTTTAGAGACGTCTATGATGGAAATGTTGAACATTTTGAGACGTCTAAATATTTCCCCTATTCCAGATTAGGCATCAAATTGTATGTTAGGACTCTCTTGGAACTTGTCGTATATCGAATACATGAAATTCAACTTGTAGAAAATTAAAATTTTAATTAAGCTAGATTATTCCCATCTTTTATTCTTCAAATTTGTTGAAATGATTCATATTTAGTGAAGGATCGCGACTGCATGTTGTCAACTTTCTGGTTTCTTGCGGTTCGCAAGCTGATTTTGAAAGTGTCCTACATGTTCCTGTTGTTCTTCTCCTTAAAGTCACGACATATAGAGTATTCTTTGGTGTCCCCTTGTGGTGATTTTAAGACAAGTCTCAATCATGTTAACTGACATTTGCAGCCGTCATGTACTACTTTACTTTTCCATTCAGTTGCGTCAAAAGATTTGGATTAAAATGAGCCACAAAATCATCAGGGCTTGTGAGATCATAGTTGTCAATTATACCTTTAATTGTGTGAAGGCTTCTTCATGTTGCTCCATTCGATGAATTTTTTTATTATGTTGTAGTATGTTGTGGAACAGTTCGCACTTATCTAATGACATTAAAATAAATTTATTCCAAGAAGTTCGTCAACATGTCAATATTTGGACGTCTTTGAATGATGTTGGAGATGTCAACTCAAGAGCTTCAATCAAATGTTCGACATGATCAACCGTGTTCCTAGAGTTCATGTCTTCATCAACACAACAAGTCATCGAAATGGTTTATATGCACTCTTTAGCCTAGATTGCATGGCCAAGTGAACATGAAGATTTTTATTTATTGTAGTTGAATACTTCTTTTAGCGTGAAGGTGAAGGTAGTCGTTTAAGAGGTGTCGTCTCCCTCTTGTCATACTCATCCTTATGTCTTTACATGTTCTTTATCAAGTAGCCTTTCTTGATGATTACTTATATTTCCCTCCTTAATATTATACATTCATGTGTTTTGTGTTCATAGTCATTATGAAGGTAATCCTATAGTTTTGATTTTGCGTACGCTCGTGGGTTGTCACTTTTCGGTGACCTCGCATAAATCAGCCTCATACTTTCTCATATTAATTTATTTAACTACTCGACATTTTGCATGCACTATTTATGTATAGAGACATCATGATGAATTTGTTATAAACATAAACTATTTTCGAAGGCATATACTCATGATAAAAGTATCATTCATTGATCGTAAAATAAGTACATTTTGCTATGACATAACAAAGATAACAAAAATAAGAGTTAAAATAACATTTGGACACGAAATATGTTTAATCAGAAATTACTTTGATTCATAACGCATAAACTAATTTACGTCCGGCCATTAGGTATCGACTGATTAAAATGACAACATTTAATAGTTATGACGTAATGACAAGAATTTGTGATCGTATGATGTATCCATAATAGTATAATAACTACTTGTGAATATAAGGTGAAATTGATGCGTATTGGAAACAAATATTTATGTCACATTATGTCATAAAAATTTAAGATCATAATACATGTTTGTGAAGTTTGAAGGGCAAACTAACAAGAATCAACATGGAATCATGATATGTGAACAACATGCATTAATGAAATGTCCAAAATATAGTTAACATAAATAAGTATGTTATTCCCAAACAATCTAAACAAAAATTACAAAAGGGGGGTTGAATGTAATTTTGGCTTCTTTTCAATTTTTAAGAACAGTTCTTGAATAAATATATATATATATAGCTGTGTTTGATTTTGCAATGGTGCGGAATAAAAGAAGTATAGAAATCAAAACACAAAGTATTTAAATACAAGTACTTCAAAACTTTCTGGTGGATTGAACTTTTCCACTAGAGAGATATATATTTAGTAGAGAACTTTGTGTTACAGAATTGTACACAGATGCATACAGGTTGAATCTACAAAATCCAGAGAAATTCTTTACAAATTTTGCCTTATCTATTTCTCTTATAATTTGCTTGCTAACTTGGATACTATTCAACTTGATACACTTGGTTTATATATTACCAAGTTACAAGATAAGAAGACAAACAAATAAGACAAAGTATTTCTAGTCTAACTTCATGCTTCTTCACTTCTCTTTCCAGCATCTTTGAATATCTTCAATTTAGCATGGAAATGGAAATGCTTCCTTGTTCTCTAAAACCTGAATTAGGCTGCCACATTCCATTTGTATACAACCAACGCATGTGACTTTCAAGTCACTATCACTGCTCTTTTTGAATTTGATCATCCGTTGAAACTCAGATTGATCATCCATTGAAACTCAAATTAATCATCCGTCGAGACTTAAGTTGATCATCCGTTGAAACTTTGTGAATCATCCGTTGAGACTGTCTTCTTGGCATTTGACTCCATTTCATTTATACAAGATTAAAAGGTATCTAATATTTACAATTGACCAATCAATCTTGCATATCAATCTAGTAGTCAACATAACTTAAATATTCTACAACATCTAGTTCACTAAGTTATTTAAGTATGCAGAAATGTGCTACTAATCTTATTGTTACATAAGCTACTCTTTCAACGGATGTTGAATTGATCATCCGTTGGGAGCTACAATTTCACTTAAATAAAATCTACTAAGTGTTTTGTTCAAGTTATCATCAAGTACACAATATATTCCTAACAATCTCCCCCAATTTATGTCTACTGGAATTATAGCCATAAATTAAGAGAAACTTGATGATAACAAAACACTCTATGAATACAGAATGAAATAAAGTAGATTAAAATTTACAAGTTCTATAGTTTATTTAAAATTCTCACAAAGAAGGATTTATAGAGTGTCTTACAGATCATTTTCAAGGTACTTCTTTAGACTGAGCAAATTTAGATCATTTCCTTGATTGCCTTGACTTCTTTCCCAGCTTCACATCATTCTCTTCAATCTGATATTGAAGTTGTCTAAAAAATTCTGATTCATCCTCATTTGTCTGATCCAGCTTTTCTTCCATCTCCTTGAGAGATTCATTGCTCGCAATCTTTAGCTGATCTTCCAATTTGAAGAATCTTCTGCTGTATTTTTCATCCTTGAACTTCATGATCCAGTATGGCCTCAAATGCACCCTGTCTCCAGTAAAAGGGATTTTCAATACTCTTGGAAGTGCATTTGATCCTCTCCAGCTATTCCTTATCTCCTCAATCTTGTTTAGGACCATTTTCTTGGCAACTATATTAAATCCAAAGTTTTTCTTAATTGCATAGAAGATGGTCACCAAAGTGGAATAACCTTCATTAAGAATTCTATGAAGTGATCATGCAATCTTTTTACCACCCTTGTACCTGAAGACTAGTCTCTCTGGAAGGTGCTTGTAGGAATCAATAGCCCTAACTTCTTCTAGCTCATCCAGATAGAGATTTATGTCTGAAAATTTTTTGATGTCACATATATAGAGTGATCTCCCTTGTTAACAGTATGCTTGGGTTTGGCCAAAGAGTTGGATTGAAGTTTAGCAGGCTTGACTATTTTGACTACTCTTTTCTTTGTCAATCTTGGTTTGGTAAGGATTGGAATGTTTAGATCAGGAAGAGACAAGTTGTCCCAATCTATAGGTTCGTCCTTGGGAATAACAGGTTCACCATGAAAGGTGATGTTAGGATCAACCTTGAATTCAGCCTCCTTCACAGTAGGTATGGTTGGTTATCTTGAAGTTCTAGATTGGGTTGGCATGTAGTCTTCCTTATCTTTATTGAAATCTATCTTCCTCTTTGCATGGATTTTGTATCTAAACTTCCTCTTAGTCTGCTTTGGTTCTTCTTTCTTTCCTTCATTCAGATCTTCAGTTGTCACAGCAGGAAATGTAACTTCTGTGGTTGCAGGCATCTTGGCTAGGTTCTTGGCTTCTAAAGCAGCTTGCTTTTGTTATTGTTTAAGCCTCACCTTTTATTCTTTCTTAGCCTCTGCAAACTGTGGATGTCCAGCCACTACACATATTATTTTACCAATTCTGTAGATCTTAGCAATTCTGTTCTTTGATACTGTGTCTCTGGGATCTTTGGATAAGGCAAGAGACCTTGCAAGCAGCTTCTTTTCATCTGGCCTAGGAGTTTCATAGGATAGGTCCAATGGATTTTTGTCTGAGCTCTTTGGATAATTTATTTTTGGCTGAAAAATCACGTTGGCCTTTGGAGACTTGATTGATGAGGTTTGACCCTGTTCCATGTTCCCCAGGCTCATTTCATTAACTGAAATTTATCTCAATTGAGAGAAGTAAGAAAATACCTTGTCTTGCTTCCCAATTGGACCAAATTTCTTCTTGATATTTTTATCAAGATTCTTCCATTTTGCATCCAGCTCTTGCTCAATTGCTGCAACATCAAGCTTTTAAAATTTTTCATTTAATTCCAACTTAGCAGCTACTATCTTGATCAGATCGATGTTATCCAAGGCTAGTGGCTTTGTAAAAGTAACTGTTGGAACGATCACTTTACTTACTTGAATATTGAGCACTTTCTCCCCCTCACTTGTTCACTCCCCCTGGCTATCTAGAATGATAAAGTCTTTCTCCCCCTTTTTGTTAGCATCAAGTTCAGTGGAGGTTGAGGTTTGTGCTGCCACTAGTTCTAAAGTAGAAGAGTTTGTTGAGCTTGGTGTAGATGGATTTGAGTAATTGAGGTTTCCAGGGTCCTGAGCCTGGTGTCCAAGGAGTTCACTTTGGTGCCTAGATCAGAATTTTTCCTTAGCTGTCTAGTGACATCCAACAGTGTTGGGGCAGGTAGCATGGACTCTAATCTCTCAGTGATGTCTTTCTTGACCTATCCAATCCCAGTCTTGATTTTAGACACATCTTACAAGTTGAACTCACAAGAACAGAGAAATTCTTTATAGATATTGGTTTTTTTATTTCTCTGGTAATTTCTTACTCACTTAGATTATTTTCTACTTGCGATACTCGGTTTATATATCGCCAAGTTACATGATAAAGAGACAAACAAATAAGACAAAATGTTTCTAGTCTAATCTCATGCTTCTTTATTTCTCAATCCAGCATATTTGAATATCTTCAATTTAGCATGGAAATGGAAATGCTTCTGTGTTCTCTAAAACCTGTAATTAGGCTGCCACATTCTATTTCTATACACTCAACGCATGTGACTGTCAAGTCACTATCAACTGCTCTTTTGAATTTGATCATTCGTTAAAAACTTCATTGGATCATCCATTGAGACTATGGTTGATCTTCCGTTGAAACTTTGGTTGATCATCCGTTGAAACTTTGGTTGATCATCCATTGAAACTTTGGTTGATCATCCATTGAAGCCTAGTAAAACATCCGTTGAGACTGTCTTCATGGCAGTTAACTCCATTTCATCTATAGAAGATTACAAGGCATCTTATATTTACAATTAATCAACCTATCTTGCATATCAATCTAGTAGTCAACATGACTTAAACATTCTACAACATCTAGTTCACTAAGACATTATAATATGCAGGAATGTGCTACTTAACTTATTATTACATAAGCTACTCTTTCAACGGATGTTGAAGTAATCATCCGTTGAAAGCTACAAATTTACTAAATGATATCTACTAAGTGTTTTGTTTAACTTATCATCAAGTTCATAACATATTCTTAACAATCTCCCCCAATTTCTGGCTACTAGAATTGTAGCCATAAATTAAGAGAAACTTGATGATAACAAAACACCCTATGAGTACAGACTGAAATATAGTAGATAAAATTAACAAGTACTGTAATTTATTTGACAAACATACAGCGGAAGGTTTGTAGAGAATTTTACAGGCCATTTTCAAGGTGCTCCTCTAGACTGAGAAAATTTAGCTTATTTCCTTGACTGTCTGAACTTCTTTCCCAACTTCACATTGTTTTCTTCAATTTGATATTGGAGTTTCCTGTAGAACTCAGATTTATCTCCATTTGTCTGATCCAGCTTTTCTTGCATCTCCATAAGAGTTTCATTGCTTGAAATCTTTAGCTAATCTTCCAATCTGAAGAGTCTTTTGATGCATTTTTCATCTTTGAACTCCATTATCCATTATGGCCTCAAATGCACCCTATATTCATTAAAAGGAATTGTTAATACTCTTGGGAGTGCATTTGTTCCTCTCCAGCTATTCCTTATCTCCTCAATCTTGTTTAGTACCATTTTCTTGGCAACTATGTTGAACCCAAAGTTCTTCTTGATTGAGGAGAAGATAGTCATCAGAGTAGAATAGCCTTCATTGAGAATTCTCTGAAGGAGCCAAGTCATCTCTCTTCCACCCTTGTACCTGAAGATGTCTGTAAGCATCAATGGCTCTAACTTCATCTATATATTCCAGATGAAGAGTTGATCTCCCGTGTTGACGGTTGGTTTGGGTGTGGTCAGTGATTTGGATTGAAGTTTGACAGGCTTGACCTTCTTGATTATTATTTTCTTTGTCCTTCTTGGCTTGGTTTGAATTGTAATCAATAGATCAGGAAGTGGTAGGATATCCCAATCTATAGGTTCATCCTTGGGAATTATGGTTTCACCATGGAAATTCTTGTTAGGATAAACCTTGAATCCAGCTTGTTCCATTGTGGGCATGGCTGTTTGACTTGAAGTAGTAGATTGGGTTGGCATGTATTCTTCCTTATCTTCATCAAAATCCAACATTCTCCTGGGTTTGAGTATGTATCTAATTTTCCTAGTCTGCTTTGGTTTTTCTTGCTTTTCTTCAATCAGATTCTCAATTGTCACAGTAGGCAAAGCAACTTCTGTGGTTGCAGGCTTCTTAGCTAGGTTCTTGACATCTAAAGCAGCTTACTTTTTTTGTTGTTTGAGCCTCACCTTTTCTTCTTTCTTAGCATCTGCAAACTGTGGATGTCCAACCACCACACATATCATTCTCTCATTCCTGTAGATTTTGGCTATTCTCTTCTTTGAGACCGAGTCTCTAGGATCTTTGAAGAAAGCTATAGACCTCCCATGCAGCTTCTTCTCATCTGGCTTAGGGGTTTCATATATTAGGTCCAATGGATTTTTTTTCTGAATTCTTTGGATAATTTCTCTTGGGTTTAAAATCACATTGGTCTTTGGAGATTTAATAGATGAGGATTGACCTCTTTCCATGTTCCCTAAGCTCATGTCATTTGCTGAAATGGGTCTCAATTGAGAGAAATGAGAGAAAACTTTGTCTTGCTTCTTAAATGGACCAAACTTCTTCTTGATGTTTTCATCAAGCTTCTTCCATTTTTCATTCAGCTCTAATTCAGCTGCTGCTATATTGATTAAATCAATACTATCAAGGGCTGGTGGCTTAGAGAGAGTAATTGGTGGAACAATCACCTTGATGACTTGTATGTTGTGCACTTTCTCCTCCTCACTGACTGACTCTCCCTTTCTAATTGAAATGATAGAGTCTTTCTCCCCCTTTTTGTTAGCATCAAGTTGAGTAAAGGTTGAGGTTTGTGCAGCCACCAGTTTTTGAAGAAGCAGTGTTTGTTGAGCTTAATGGAGGTGGATTTGAGTAATAGAAGTTTCAAGAGTCCTTAGCCTGGTATCCAAAGAATCCACCTTGGTGCTAAGATCAGAGTTTTTCCTGAGTTTCCTGTTGATATCTAACATTGTTAAGGCAGGAAGCATAGACTCTAATCTCTCCTTTTTGACCTATCCAATCTCTATCTTGATCTCAGACATATTTTGATTTTGCTTGAGAGATTGGATTTTGTGTAGTTGGAGAGATTCAAGGTGAGCTTGGAGAAGATTCTTGGTGTTGGCATCTGTAGTGGCTTCAATAACAGTCTGAGTCTAATGAATTAGATTGAAGAGAGTAGATTTGAAATGGTGCACATCACATTCTTTGCTAAACATCTAAGATGGAGTGTTTGTACTTGAGCCGAGGCCTGCTTCTCCCCCTATGTGCATGAAATCTCCTTCATCATCATCTTCATCCCCAAACATATCCTCAGAACCACCAGTTGGATAATCAAAATCATCACCTGCTGTGGTGGGCATGGCAGTGATTGCATCCTTGTCCTTTTACATAGAAGCAGTTATGTGCACCAAGTTTAGAATTCTCTCAGCAGCCTCATTGTCCTGTTCAGCCAAGACTTGATAAGCTGGAACAGGGTGAGTAAATGCCTCAGCTTCATAAGAAATAAGAGTCTAAGACAGCTTCATAATCTTGCTGAAATAGTTGTTTCTTTTCAGTCTCATTGACATCCCTTAACTCACTAACAATGGGCTCTTCCCATTCTTCAGTACCTACTTTTCTCTTATTTTCTCTATTTTCTTGCATCAAGGGCTCCCCTTGGCTTCCCACCCTCACACCCTCACCTTCACCTAATAAGGTGGGACTATACTCACTCACTTTTGCCAAGCTGGAAGAAATAGCTTGCAAATTTTCACTCATTTCCTCTCTTTTTTCTTGAGAGCAACTCAGCCTCTCACTCTGTTCACTCCCTTCCCCTCAATCCTAAGAGTGACTGTACAACTACCAGATCATCTGCACTTGTAACTGTAGTTGAAATTTGGAGTGGTGCAGTGATATTCAATGGATGAGAAACATCCGTCGAAATAGTAGTTGAAAGTTTCAACGGATGACTACTGTGAAGCACATCCATCGAGATACAGTCACTGGTAGACAGATGAACAATATCCATCGAGATAGTAGAAATGACAGAGTTTGGAGTAGAGACTACTGTAGAATCTGTGGAGATTGATTTGAGATTTTGCACAGTATTCTCAGTAGAATTAGAAAGGAATGACAAGTGAGCCAACAAATCATCTAAAAGATGATGCCCACTTGCTTGATATTTTGGCTTCTCAGTGAGAGTTAAAGATGGAGAATCAGGAATTGATGTGTGAATCTTTTCCACATCCAGAGAATTTGTGCGTGAGTTTTGAGTGTGAGGTGCTTCTATAACTAAAGATTTTGACTGTGACTCCTTATTTATTGAGCCACATCAATCTGACTTTGAGAAGGTGCATGAACTGAGTCTTTAACTGCAGTAGGCACAATGTATGCACCCTGTGTATCCCCAATGGTTTTTTATTTCTTCTTTCTGACATAAGTTTTGTGTGAGCTTGTGTCCCTAACCCTCTTGGCCTGTGCTCTTGGCTAAGAGCTTTGTTCAATAGTCACATCCTTTTTGGGAGGATGAAACTAACAATGAGCTTATATCCTTATTAAGCACTACAGTTTGTTGGAAAACTGTAGTGTGGCTGGGCTGAGATGCACTCACCTCTCCATCCTTATTCTTAGATCTTCTTTGATCTTCACCCTGTCCCTTACCAGTCTCACTTCCCTTCACACTCCCCTCTTGGCTTTTAATGGATTTTACAACTAGTTTCTTTCGAGAGAAACTAGAGGGGGCTTTTTTTGACTTGGATTTAGAAACTATTATTTTGATGGCTTGGGTAGGCACCTATTTGATCACTTTCATAGGTGCCATAACCACATTTGATTGCAAAGAAGTAATAGGTTGGGAAGTAGTAGGGACAAAAATGTTTATCTCACTTACTTGAGGCTGTTCCATGATTGGCATGTACACAAGGGGAACATCCTTGTGGTGATTTGTCCTGTTTAGATCAACAATAACTCTTCTCTCTTGGACCCAACAAGCTAACTTGTTTGTTGGGTTCTCAATTGAGAGATTCTCATAAACAAAGTTAGCTATCTTCATGAAGAATCTAGCATAATAAATATTTTTAGACCTCTTCTTAATATCCCCTAATTTACTCCCTAACTCATACATAACAAAAATGCTAAAATTGAAGTACTTATCACTAAGGAGCATATAAATCATGTGAACAAGTGAGTAAGATATATCATCAAAATTGCTAAGTTTGCCAGAAAACACTTTAATGAATGAATCACACAGAAAAATCCATTCTTTTCTAAGACCCAATCTCCTAACATCACATAACTTAGTGGCATCAAGAGCATAGCCCATTGGAACTAGCATGTTACTCACATCAATGTCAGTGTGTGGAGAAAGTATGGTATTTTTAGGTAATTTAAAGCATTTTTCAATAGAATCACAATAAACACAGTGTTCATTACCTTTGAGAGTGAAGGTAATAGTTTTTTCCTTAAAGTTGAACACTGTTGTAGTCTAAATTTCCTCGACAACTTCACAGTAGATGGTTGGAGACTCAAGCATGGCATAACTCAATTTGCAGTTCAATATGAAGTTCATCATCTTGTGATAATCTTCAGATTCTGGAATTTTCTTGATTACCAGAGCCACAAAGTTGAGGACATGATTTTGACTACAGGTGCCATTTCTGTGATTGGAGTTAGTTGCAGAAAGATAGTATTTACTTTAGGAAGAAGAGAGTTAGAGAAATTGCTTGAGAATGATAAAAGTGAAAAATAGAAATGAAATTAGCTTTTATACTTACTCAGAAATAAACTGTCAAAAATTAAAAAGTAAATAAAGTAACAAATCAAATTAGCCCAAAATAGCCGTTTCAAAAATAAAGAAAACTGTCAAAATTTTAACATTATCCGTTAAAATATACATACAGGCTGAAAGTAAATTCGACGGATGATGCTTAAAATTAACTGCTAAGATTAAGTGCAATCCGACGGATAATGATAAAAGTACCCAGAATAATAATTGATATTTCTACGAATAATAAAATTCAATGCATAATGAACATCTGTTGAGATATAAATTTTGACTTAGCCAAAATTTTATCTTTGACAGGAAATATCAACTTTTACTCTAGCTGCATTTCAATTTGCTTAGACATCAATATAGATTAAGAGTAATTAGGCATACCTAACTCACTTACCAACCTAGTGAAGGTGGATTCATCAAGTGGCTTGGTAAATATGTCTGCAAGTTACTTCTCACATGGAACAAAATGAAGTTCCACAATACCATCCATAACATGCTCTCTAATGAAGTGGTACTTGATGTCAATGTGTTTGGTCCTTGAATGCTGTACTGGATTTTCAGTAATTGTAATGCACTTGTGTTGTCACAAAAAATAGGAATCCTATTCACACCATAGTCCAACAGTTGATTTTTCATCCATAAAATCTGAGCATAACAACTACCAGCAACAATATATTCAGCTTCAGCTGAAGAAGTAGAGACTGAATTTTTCTTTTTACTGAACCAGGATACTAGCTTGTTTCCCAGAAATTGACAGGTTCATGTTGTACTTTTTCTATTAATTTTATAACCTGCATAATCTGAATCTGATTAGCCAGTTAGATCAAAACCAGAATCTCTAGAATACCAAATGCCAAGTTTTGGTGTTCCTGTGAGATATCTGAAAATTCTCTTAATAGCTATTAAATGAGATTCTCTAGGATCAGCCTGAAATCTAGTACAAAGACATGTAGCAAACATTATATATGGTCTACTAGCTGTTAAATATAAATGTGAGCCAACCATGCCTCTATAACTTGAAATATCCATAGACTTTTCAGTAGTGTTTAATTCAAGTTTAGTAGTAGTGGTCATGGGAGTTTTTGCAGATGTGCAATCCATTAAGTCAAACTTCTTCAAATGATCATAAATGTATTTGGTTTGACTAATAAATATTCCATCACTAACTTGCTTAACTTGTAAACAAAGAAAGTAAGTTAGTTCTCCTATCATGCTCATTTCATATTTATTTTGCATTAGTTTGGCAAAAATTTTACAAACTTTTTCATCTATAGAACCAAATATAATATCATCTAGATAAATTTGAACAAGTATACTAGATCCATTAACATTTCTAAAGAAAAGAGTTTTGTCAACAATACCTCTTGTGAAGTGATTTTATAAGAGAAACTTTGACAAAGTATCATACCAGGCTCTAGGTGCTTGCTTCAATCCATAAAGTGCTTTCAAAAGATAGTAGACATATTCTCGAAAATTTGGGTCTTCAACAGAGCTTCCTCTACCTTTTTAGGCTCTTCCTGAGATAGAAAGCTGCTATATAGACATTCCTCTCATGTTGCTTTTCTTGTCTGCATACTAGAAGATACATCAGCAATAATTAGTTCAAATGGGTGATCTCTAGTCCATCTCCTCTGTTGTGGTAGATTAGCTCTAGATGAAGAGGCGTCATTGTTGTCTTGATGTGTGACAGAGTTTTGATTAGTAGAAACTCCCCCTGAGTTTGTGGATCTTTGACTTGTAGTTGAATTCCATTCTAATTGTGATGTGTATTGGCCCTCAATTTCTATTGATGGTTCAACGGATGTTGAGTTTTGCCTTTCGACGGATGATGCATATTATATTTCAACGGTTAATATAATATCCGGGATATATCGTGTAATTATTTTTGCTATTATATAATTATTATGTGTGTTCAGTATCTATTCTGTGAGTTAATTGTTAAGTGTTATCTGTACTTGAATATTCAAAAATAATATTAATTGAGTATTTTAATTTTTATATGTCCAAAATAAAATATAGATAATTGTCATATCTTCCTAATTATTTTTCTGTTGGTTTATGGATTTATAAGAATCATATGAAATTTCTAAAATCTTTTTCCGGGTAATTAAAATCTATTTTATAAAAACGGGAACCAACCGACGTCAACCGTTGTTACGTTTTTGGAACCCGAAACTCTTTCGAGAACTCCTTCCTAACCTAATTGTAATATTCCGAGCATATTCCATGTTTCGACTTTTTCGATCCGGCGTAAGGTTTGTCCTGCGCGGGTCCCGGCGTAACATTTTCGATACAATATTCATTTCGGTAAATCAATAAAACCCGTATTTTCGATAAACGGGAGCTTTTTATTAAACTATCACAATTATCACTTCGTAATACGTGTAACCAGGCGCTGAGACCAAGACCGCAATACAAATTGTACTGATTTGGATAATTATCCCGAAAACCGATACCGTTTGGATCAGTTTTACAAATAAACGTACCGTTTTATATCCGGAATGATC
Source organism: Apium graveolens (assembly GCF_009905375.1). Taxonomy (NCBI): domain Eukaryota; kingdom Viridiplantae; phylum Streptophyta; class Magnoliopsida; order Apiales; family Apiaceae; genus Apium; species Apium graveolens. Next base: position 240,721,522 of record NC_133648.1, on the reverse strand, counting down.
CAACGGGATACTAATTTTCCGTAATTATAAATAGCCTTTTATCGTATTTTATTTCGTATCAAAATCATTTGCAGACAGATAATTATATAATTTTCAGAGAAAAGCCCTAATTACATAAACTGTTCTAAGAATCAAACAGCAAAACGAAGGCGTTACCGATCTCTGTTTTCAAAGCTTGAGTAACCAAAATGAAGGATTTGAGGTGATCTATCAGATTCTGAGCTTTGTTTCACTGCAGAAATCAAGGTTATTTTTCTAAAAATTTATTTATTTTCGAATTTATTTTATTAAAAATATGAATTTTTGTTCGGATGATTGTTTGTATGATGTGATGATTGCATGTTGTAGAGCTTGTTTTCCTGATGATTTTCATATGTCATACGTCTGATTTGGAGTTCAATAACATGCTCAAAAGTGGGTTTAATTTTCGAATTTCAAAATTAGGGTTTATAACCCGTATGAATGTTCTTAATTGAAATTTGGGGGTTTCTTATTCTGTGATAGATTGATGTTGTGTTATAGTGGGTTGTGTTCTCTGTGAAATTTGCAATCTAGTCGTATAAGTTTCATGAACCAACGAGGTCTGTAGAGAAGGGAGCTATGTTTTGAAGTTTTCCGATGTTCGCCGGAAACTGGAAAACTTCACGGCCAAATTCCGGCCAACTCGGGGATTGTTAGGTTGTTTTGATTGCATGATTGTATTCCTGGTAATTTGTAGATGTGATCTGGAGCTTGTGGTAAGGTGAGGAGGTCGAAATTGTGTTCTCCGGCGAACCCGACTGTTTTCCGGCGACGGGTGTAAAATTGCAGTTTGGTCCCTAGACTTTTGGGCACGATACAGTTAGGTCCCTGAAGTTTCCAGACTTTGCAAATTTAGGATTCCTGTTTATAAAATGTTTAAAAATCATATTTCCTATTTATTTTTAATATAAAAATTCATTTTTAAATTTTGAAAATTCTAAAAATTATTATTTTAATTCTGAAAATTATTTTTAATTCACAAATAAATCTAAATTAAGTAGTTAATTAATTTCAGTTAATTTATAATTGATTAATTGGTCAATTAATTCGAAAATTAATTGATTAATTGATTTAATTAATTATTAATTGATTTTAATTAGTTATTTAATTAGATTTAATTATTTAAAAATGATTTAAAAATTCTGAAAAATAGTTTCGAGCTTTAAAATATTATTCTAAATTATATCCAAAGCTCGATAATTATTCTAAAATTATTTCGGAGCCAGAATGGGTCAACCGAACCCTGTTTATTAACCCGAAATTGATTCAACGACCCGTTTTAATTCCGAAAAAATGTTTTAAAAATCATTTTAAATACCAGAAAGCCTATTTATGACCCGAGACTTCTTTATAAATTATATATCATTGATTACGTGATGTATTATGTGCTATATGTGACTTGTTAATTGACTATCGGTCTATATATTCGGTGTTTACTTAATTATTGCATAACTTTCAATCTGTTAATCGGATTTGGGTAAAACGAAGGGTAGATAGAAGTATGTGTTGAATAGAATTCCATGAGTAAATTATTGATAGATGCTTATGATATGTAAGCAGAAGAGGCAAGACGTAGGAAAGGGAAACAGGTAGTTGAGGAGTAAAACGGTTGTGATTGGAAGCGAGTGCAGTGTAGTAAGCTAATACCAGGCAAGTGTTCTGAACTTTCTCGAGATATTGTAGTACTTGATAATCCTGTGATATTACAAGTGCTTTGAAGCACAGAAACCTAAATCCTGATTTCAGTTATTGTCCTTGAGCCATGAATCATATTCTTTCTAATCCATTGATTATTGTATACCCAAACAAGAACCACAAATCTACGATACTACTCTACAAATACATGCAAACAAAATCCCAAACACTGAACTGAATTACTTGTACATTCACTCATTGTATCCTATGCTTTGAAAGCCTAAATCTTTGAAACCCTGAAATGTTGATTCCTTTGTTATCCAATTCTTTCATTACCCAGCATCCAAGCTTTTAAATTGCCTTATTGATCCTTACAAGGATTGAAACCCTTTCATTGTTAAACATTTATTGTTGTTAATGGTTTCGGTTATTGTTTATTATTTCATATTATGTTATTATGTTAGAATTTGATTGTTTTTATAAAATTGTGGATCAGATTCGTGGTCAGACCATATAATGGTCAAGTTAGGCCAATGTGTGCCTTGGATCCAGTAGTTAGAGCAATGCTGTGTACCTTGCTCGGGGTTAGTGCGTGACTGATCAGCAGCCTAACCTTGGTTTTTAAATTAAAAGTATAATATCCAATTCTAAATCATAATCCATTGTTCACTTGATATCATAACCATATTCACCTGATGATCATTATTCTCAGTTTTGTCATTGTGACTTGCTGAGCTAGTTAGCTCATTTGTGCGATGTTGTTTATATTCTTTCCAGTTAAAAAGGAACCAGTTGGTAAAGAGGATCCCCAGTCCAGCGCGAGAGCTAGGGGTTCAGATTGAGAAAGCTGAGCTAGTAGGCTTCTTTTGGAATAATTTAAATTTGTAAAAGTTTGTAATAATGTTTAATACTCAGTTTGAGTTTGAAATAGTTGGGATTTGAACAGTTTGTAATATATTAGTGTGTTTGGCTTGTGTGCATACTTTAACCTGTTACGGTCCGTGGTAAGTAGGGTCATTGCATATATTATTATTATCTTTATTATTGTTATAAGCAGGTTATAATTAAGGTATGTGTGTGGACCCCAAACTTCTGACCCGGGTTTGGAGAGTGCCACAGGTTTGGTATCAGAGCTACAGGTTATAAGTCACTGACACAAGCCTAGGTTGACGGGAATGGGTAGAGGGATAGGATTAGAAGTAAGGTATAGGATGATAGAACGTCGAGAGGTTGAGTGTTATGGTATAACCGGTATTAGTATAGTTTGTGTCGTGGTACGAGATTCTTATATTACGATATGATTTCAGATAGCAGAGATGGCCGACTCTTTTATTCCCGTATCAGCTGATCACTCAGAGCCTTCAGTTGGAGCACCAGCATCGGATCCACGTCCTGTGATTCCACCAGCATTGGCTATTCTACCTCCACCGGTGTTGCAGCCCGTACCATTGCAGGCTATTCCACCTTCAGGCATGAGGCCACCTGTCAGAGGATCCCCACCAGCTGATTCAGATTCCACTGGGCATTCAGTAGCGAGTGCCCCATTCCAGTCTACATTGCCCCCAGTTCCTTATTACCGGTATGAGGCTCTTCTATTGGAGCGTGATTCCTTGTTGGCTCAGATTAGAGAGTTACAGCATATCATTAGGACTACAGATGTTGATCGTGGTGTGAGGGAGCTTCGAGAGGAGATTCATGTGACACGGAGGGTTCTTGAGGCTAGGCTACATGGAGCTACACTACCTGGCAGAGGCCCTGATGCACTGCTGGGCTGGGCTACTGAGGTGATGGAGGATTTTGAGAGGCTGGCAGGACCAGAGTTTCCGTGGAGCTGAGTTAGAGATTTTGAGATGGAGATGCTGAGCAGTGTTGTTATGGTTATGTAGTATGGACAGTAGTGTGTAGTGTGTATCAGAAGACTTTTGAGTTATATTTATAGACTAGCGATGCTGACTAGTGAGTAGGTTGTTGTACCCTTTTTGATTTTACTTTCGAAGCGTCTTTACGCTTGTACTACCTAAAACTTTTGATCTATATATCAGTACCTTTTCCTTTCCAACACTGTCATTTACTTTATCGCACCTGTTTTACTTTACCTTATTTATTGCACCAGTATACCCTGTGATACCATGTACCCTGTTTTCCATAACTGTTTATATTCTGTAAAGAAGCATGCAATTTACTAAGTTACAACTATTTTCAAAAAGAGATATTTCTATTTCACAAAACTTTTCTTTTATACAAAGATTTGATTCAAAAGCTAAATAAATTGATTGATTCTTTACAGAAAATGCCTCCCAGAAGAAATACCCGCACCAACACCCAGAATGAAGAAACCAACAATAATACCCAAGATGATACAAACCAGAATGTGAACCCAGGACCCATGGACCCAGCAATAGCCCAGATTCTTCAAATCTTGGCCCAACAAACAGTTCACCAGGCACAACAACAGCAGAGACAGACCAATCCCCAGGTAACTTTCAAAGCTTTTCAGGCAGTAAACCCACCAGAATTCAAGGGTTCCTTAGAGCCAATTGAAGCAAATGTGTGGTTAAAGGAAATAGAGAAGGCTTTTGCCTTGGTAAAAGTGAAAGAGGAGCAGAAGGTTGAATTTGCAAGTTACTGTCTGAAGAATGAGGCCACCTATTGGTGGGAGATGGTGAAGACATTGGAAAGCACAGATGTTATTACTTGGGAAAGGTTTAAGGAATTGTTTTTAGAAAAGTATTTTCCTCAGTTTGTTCAGGATCAAATGGAGCTGAAGTTTTTAGAATTGAAGCAAGGGAACATGTCGGTAACAGATTATGAGGGGAAGTTTGAGGAATTGTCAAGGTATGTGCCGTCGTATGTTGATACTGATAGAAAGAAAGCTAAGAGATTCCAGCAAGGCTTGAAGCCATGGATCAGAGGGAAGGTAGCTATTTTTGAATTGGATACCTATGTCGGGGTTGTACAGAAAGCTATGATCGCAGAGACAGAGAGTGAGATATTCTAGAAAGAAAAGGAAAGCAAGAAAAGGAAAGTTGAGGGAAGTGAGGGTCAGTCACAAACAGGGAAGTTTCCAAATTTTAAGAAGGGCAAGTTTCAGCCAGGGAGAAATTTTAATTTCAGGAGACAAAATGCAGGAGACGGAGGCCAGGGCAATCGTTCAGCTAATGTGAATCAGCCGAATCAGTTGAGATTAACTTTTCCGGATTGTCAAGTTTTTGGAAAGAAGCATGGAGGAGTTTGTAATAAGTTGAATATGGTATGTTTTAAATGCAACTAGAAAGGGCACTACTCGAGGGAGTGCCGAAATCAGCCAACAAGAGAGCCAGCAAATAAGGATCAGCCTATCCGGAATCCAGCAGTGAAAGTTCCAGTCATTGGATTTACATGCTTTAAATGTGGGAAGCCAGGACATATGGCCAGGGATTGCAAGACACCAACCCCAGTCAGTAATGCATTAAGGATTATGGGATCTACCCCCAACAGTGAATGAGACTCCGAGGGATAGAGTTTTTGACATGTCGGTGAAGGATGCGATCCAGGATACAGATGTCGTGGCAGGTACGCTTAATGTGAATTCTTTATGTGCCAAAGTGTTAATAGATTCGGGAGCAACTCGATCGTTTATTTCACAAGATTTTGTTAGTAAGTTAAATTGTCCAGTTGGGTATTTAAATGAAATAATGACTGTGGAATTAGAAAATCAAGAACGTGTAACTATTAACCAAGTTTGTGGGAATTGTGAGATTGAGATTTCCGGTAGTAAGTTTTGTGTAGATTTGATACTGTTTAAGTTAGGAGAATTTGACGTTATATTAGGAATGGATTGGTTATCTAAGCATGATGCTCAGATAGATTGTCGAAATAAGAAAGTAATGGTGAAAACGCCAGACGAAAGAATAGTAACGTTCAAGGGACAGAAGCAGGTAAAGAAGTTCTTAACGATGATTCAAGCCAAAAAGTTACTACGACAAGGATGTGAGCATTTCGTAGCATATGTGGTCGACAGAAGTCAGGAGCCAGCAAAACTTGAAGATATTCCAGTTGTAAATGAATTTCCAGACGTATTTCCCGATGTGTTACTAGGACTTCCTCCAGATAGAGAAATTGAATTTGCAATCGACTTAGCACCTAGAACCGAACCAGTATCCAAGGCCCCGTATAGAATGGCACCCGTTGAGATGAAAGAGTTAGCAAAGCAATTGCAAGAGCTGTTAGAGAAAGGAGTAATTAGACCCAGCGTATCCCCGTGGGGTGCACCGGTATTATTTGTCAAGAAGAAGGATGGAAACATGAGACTGTGCATCGACTATAGGGAGCTCAACAAGTTGACGATCAAGAATAAGTATCCGTTACCCAGAATTGATGATTTGTTTGACCAATTGAAGGGAGCCAAGTATTTCTCCAAAATCGATTTAAGATCGGGATATCATCAACTGAAGATCAAACCAGAAGATATACCAAAGACAGCTTTCAGAACAAGGTATGGGCATTATGAATTTTTAGTGATGTCTTTTGGATTGACCAACGCCCTATCAGCGTTTATGGACCTGATGTACAGAATTTTCAAGGAATATTTGGACAAGTTCGTTATAGTATTTATAGACGATATTTTGATCTATTCAAAGACGGAGGAGGATCATACGGAACATTTAAGGACAACTTTGGAGATTTTAAGGAAAAAGAAGTTATATGCTAAATTGTCGAAGTGTGAGTTTTGGCTACAGGAAGTTCAGTTCTTAGGACACATAGTCAGTAATGAAGGAATCAAAGTGGACTCGGCAAAGATTGAGGCAATTACGAATTGGGAAAGACCGAGAACACCCACTGAGGTAAGAAGTTTCTTGGGATTGGCAGGATATTATCGACGATTCGTTCAGAATTTCTCAAGAATTACAACACCATTGACAAAGCTTACACGAAAGAATGAAAAGTTTATATGGAATGACAAGTGTGAAGAAAGTTTTCAGGAATTAAAGCGGAGATTAATCACGGCACCTGTTTTGTCACTTCCAGACGATCAAGGGAATTTCATAATTTATAGCGATGCTTCCTACAAAGGATTAGGATGTGTTCTTATGCAGCACGACAAGGTGATTGCGTATGCGTCAAGGCAATTGAAACCACACGAACAGAAGTACCCTACTCATGATTTGGAGTTAGGAGCTATAGTTTTCGCTTTGAAGATTTGGAGACATTATTTGTATGGAGAAAAGTGTGAGATTTTCACGGATCACAAAAGTTTGAAATATATATTTACCCAGAAGGAACTTAATATGAGACAAAGGAGATGGTTAGAATTGATCAAAGATTATGATTGCTCGATTAATTATCATCCCGGTAAGGCGAACATTGTAGCAGATGCGTTAAGTCGGAAGGAAAAGTTAAATGTGTTATCCGTACTTGAAGAGATATATAAAGAATTTCAAAAATTGGAATTGGAGATTAAAATTTGCAAACCTGAGGAAGCAAAAGTGTACGGTATGATTTTTCAACCGGAGTTATTAGAGAAAATAAAGAAATGCCAGAAAGAGGTAATGGATCAAGATATAAATAGTTTGGTAGGTGAGGAATTATGCACGCAACAAGATGATCAAGGTATTCTTAGGTTTTCTTCAAGAATTTGGATTCCACCAGTAACGGAGCTGAAAAATGAAATTTTACAAGAGGCACATAGTTCAAGATATTCCATCCATCCAGGGAGTACCAAAATGTACAGAGATTTAAAGAAGAATTATTGGTGGCCAAATATGAAGAGGGAAATTACGAAATGGGTTAGCAAATGCTATACCTGTCAAAAAGTTAAAGCGGAGCATCAGAGACCAAGTGGATTGCTACAGCCATTGGAGATTCCAGAGTGGAAGTGGGAACATATTGCCATGGATTTCATACTTGGATTACCAAGGACAAGGGCTAATCATGATGCCATTTGGGTTATAGTAGATAGACTTACCAAGTCAGCTCATTTTCTGCCTATAAATGAAAGATTTTCGCTCGATAAGTTAGTTCATATGTACTTGAAAGAGATCGTAGTTCGTCATGGAGTTCCAGTGTCTATTGTATTTGATCGAGATCCAAGATTTAATTCAAGATTTTGGAAGAGTTTTCAAGAATGTTTGGGAATAAGATTGAATATGAGTACGGCTTATCACCCCCAAACGGATGGCCAAAGTGAAAGAACGATCCAGACAATCGAGGACATGCTACATGTTTGTGCTATTGAATTCAAAGGAAGTTGGGACGAGCATTTACCCCTAGTAGAGTTTGCTTATAACAACAGTTATCACGCCAGTATTGGGATGCCACCTTATGAAGCCCTTTATGGACGCAAATGTAGATCTTCAATATATTGGGACGAAGTAGGAGAACGCAAAATACTCGGACCCGAATTGGTGCAGCAGACAAAGGAAGTTGTTGAAATTATCCAGAAAAGATTAATAGCCGCACAAGATCGTCAAAGGAAATATGCAGACCAATCAAGAAAAGACATGGAATTTGAAGAAGGAAGCTTGGTATTATTGAAAGTATCACCATGGAAAGGACTAACGAGGTTTGGGAAGAAAGGGAAGCTAAACCCAAGATATGTCGGACCTTTTGAAATCCTAAAGCGTATTGGCAAGGTAGCTTACGAGTTGGCGTTACCTCCGCATATGGAGCACATTCACAATGTTTTTCACATATCAATGCTTAAGAAATATAATCCAGACTCCAGGCATGTAATAGAATATGAGCCAATAGAACTTCAAGCAGATTTATCATATGTAGAGAGTCCGATAGAGATTCTAGAGGAAAGAGAGAAAGTATTGAGAAATAAAGTGGTAAAGTTAGTAAGAGTATTATGGAGAAACCCAAAGGTTGAAGAGTCAACCTGGGAGTTAGAAAGTGATATGAGAGAAAAGTACCCTCATTTGTTTTCTTAGAGATTCTGAGGACAGAATCCTTTTAAGGGGGGAAGGATGTAATATCCGGGATATATCGTGTAATTATTTTTGCTATTATATAATAATTATGTGTGTTCAGTATCTATTATGTGAGTTAATTGTTAAGTGTTATCTGTACTTGAATATTCAAAAATAATATTAATTGAGTATTTTAATTTTTATATGTCCAAAATAAAATATAGATAATTGTCATATCTTCCTAATTATTTTTATGTTGGTTTATGGATTTATAAGAATCATATGAAATTTCTAAAATCTTTTTCCAGGTAATTAAAATCTATTTTATAAAAACGGGAACCAACCAACGTCAACCGTTGTTACGTTTTTGGAACCCGAAACTCTTTCGAGAACTCCTTCCTAACCTAATTGTAATATTCCGAGCATATTCCATGTTTCGACTTTTTCGATCCGGCGTACGGTTTGTCCTGTGCGGGTCCCGGCGCAACATTTTCGATACAATATTCATTTCGGTAAATCAATAAAACCCGTATTTTCGATAAACGGGAGCTTTTTATTAAACTATCACAATTATCACCTCGTAATACGTGTAACCAGGCGCTGAGACCAAGACCGCAGTACAAATTATAATGATTTGGATAATTATCCCGAAAACCGATACCGTTTGGATCAGTTTTTACAAATAAACGTACCGTTTTATATTCGGAATGATCCAACGGGATACTAATTTTCCGTAATTATAAATAGCCTTTTACCGTATTTTATTTCGTATCAAAATCATTTGCAGACAGATAATTATATAATTTTCAGAGAAAAGCCCTAATTACATAAACTGTTCTAAGAATCAAACAGCAAAACGAAGGCGTTACCGATCTCTGTTTTCAAAGCTTGAGTAACCAAAACGAAGGATTTGAGGTGTTCTATCAGATTCTGAGCTTTGTTTCACTACAGAAATCAAGGTTATTTTTCTAAATATTTATTTATTTTCGAATTTATTTTATTAAAAATATGAATTTTTGTTCGGATGATTGTTTGTATGATGTGATGATTGCATGTTGTAGAGCTTGTTTTTCTGATGATTTTCATATGTCATACGTCTGATTTGGAGTTCAATAACATGCTCAAAAGTGGGTTTAATTTTCGAATTTCAAAATTAGGGTTTATAACCCGTATGAATGTTCTTAATTGAAATTTGGGGGTTTCTTATTCTGTGATAGATTGATGTTGTGTTATAGTGGGTTGTGTTCTCTGTGAAATTTGCAATCTAGTCGTATAAGTTTCATGAACCAACGAGGTCTGTAGAGAAGGGAGTTGTGTTTTGAAGTTTTCCGATGTTCGCCGGAAACTGGAAAACTTCACGGCCAAATTCCGGCCAACTCGGGGATTGTTAGGTTGTTTTGATTGCATGATTGTATTCCTGGTAATTTGTAGATGTGATCTAGAGCTTGTGGTAAGGTGAGGAGGTCGGAATTGTGTTCTCCGGCGAACCCGACTGTTTTCCGGCGACGGGGTGTAAAATTGCAGTTTGGTCCCTGGACTTTTGGGGACGATACAGTTAGGTCCCTGAAGTTTCCAGACTTTGCAAATTTAGGATTCCTGTTTATAAAATGTTTAAAAATCATATTTCCTATTTATTTTTATTATAAAAATTCGTTTTTAATTTTTGAAAATTCTAAAAATTATTATTTTAATTCTGAAAATTATTTTTAATTCACAAATAAATCTAAATTAATTAGTTAATTAATTTCAATTAATTTATAATTGATTAATTGGTCAATTAATTCGAAAATTAATTGATTAATTGATTTAATTAATTATTAATTGATTTTAACTAGTTATTTAATTAGATTTAATTATTTAAAAATGATTTAAAAATTCTAAAAAATAGTTTCAAGCTTTAAAATATTATTCTAAATTATATCCAAGGCTCGATAATTATTCTAAAATTATTTCGGAGCCAGAATGGGTCAACCGAACCCTGTTTATTAACCCGAAATTGATTCAACGACCCGTTTTAATTCCGAAAAATGTTTTAAAAATCATTTTAAATACCAGAAAGCCTATTTATGACCCGAGACTTCTTTATAAATAATATATCATTGATTACGTGATGTATTATGTGCTATATGTGACTTGTTAATTGACTATCGGTCTATATATTCGGTGTTTACTTGATTATTGCATAACTTTCAATCCGTTAATCGGATTTGGGTAAAACGAAGGGTAGATAGAAGTATGTGTTGAATAGAATTCCATGAGTAAATTATTGATAGATGCTTATGATATGTGAGCAGAAGAGGCAAGATGTAGGAAAGGGAAACAGGTAGTTGAGGAGTAAAACGGTTGTGATTGGAAGCGAGTGCAGTGTAGTAAGCTAATACCAGGCAAGTGTTCTGAACTTTCTCGAGATATTGTAGTACTTGATAATCCTATGATATTACAAGTGCTTTGAAGCACAGAAACCTAAATCCTGATTTCAGTTATTGTCCTTGAGCCATGAATCATATTCTTTCTAATCCATTTATTATTGTATACCCAAACAAGAACCACAAATCTACGATACTACTCTACAAATACATGCAAACAAAATCCCAAACACTGAACTGAATTACTTGTACATTCACTCATTGTATCCTATGCTTCGAAAGCCTAAATCTTTGAAACCCTGAAATATTGATTCCGTTGTTATCCAATTCTTTCATTACCCAGCATCCAAGCTTTTAAATTGCCTTATTGATCCTTACAAGGATTGAAACCCTTTCATTGTTAAACATTTATTGTTGTTAATGATTTCGGTTATTGGTTATTATTGTATATTCTGTTATTATGTTAGAATTGGATTGTTTTTATAAAATTGTGGACCAGATTCGTGGTCAGACCATATAATGGTCAAGTTAGGCCAATGTGTGCCTTGGATCTAGTAGTTAGAGCAATGCTGTGTACCTTGCTCGGGGTTAGTGCGTGACTGATCAGCAGCCTAACCTTGGTTTTTAAATTAAAAGTATAATATCCATTTCTAAATCATAATCCATTGTTCACTTGATATCATAACCATATTCACCTGATGATCATTATTCTCAGTTTTGTCATTGTGACTTGCTGCGCTAGTTAGCTCATTTGTGCGATGTTGTTTATATTCTTTCCAGTTAAAAAGGAACCAGTTGGTAAAGAGGATCCCCAGTCCAGCGCGAGAGCTAGGGGTTCAGATTGAGAAAGCTGAGCTAGTAGGCTTCTTTTGGAATAATTTAAATTTGTAAAAGTTTGTAATAATGTTTAATACTCAGTTTGAGTTTAAAATAGTTGGGATTTGAACGGTTTGTAATATATTAGTGTGTTTGGCTTGTGTGCATACTTTAACCTGTTGCGATCCGTGGTGGTTGGTAAGTAGGGTCATTGCATATATTATTATTATCTTTATTATTGTTATAAGCAGGTTATAATTAAGGTGTGTGTGTGGACCCCAAACTTCTGACCCGGGTTTGGAGGGCGCCACAGATAATGAACTTGATCTTTCAACAGATGTTGAGTTATGTGCTTCATTGGTTGTAGACTTTCTGCATTGTCCTTAGATATTTGTTCTTAATCACTTTCATTATCACTGTCTTCACAAATCATCTCAACATTGTCAAATTTGAGGCTTTCATGGAAATCTCCATCTTGCAGTCCTTCAATCTTTTTATCATCAAACACAACATGTACAGATTCCATAACCATGTTGGTTCTGCGATTGTAGACTCTGTATGCTTTTTCAACTGCATATCCAACAAAAATGCCTTCATCTTCTTTGGCATCAAACTTCCCATGCTAATTAGTTTGATACCTTAAGATATACCATTTACAGCCAAAGATATGAAGAAAGTTTAGTGTTAGCTTCCTATTCTTGAACAATTGGTAGGGTGTCATGTATTTTGCTTGATTAATCAAAAAATATTCTGAGTGTAGCATGCAATATTTACAGCTTCAGCCCAAAAATATGTAGGTAACTTTGATTCTTCTAGCATTGTTCGTGCAGCTTCAATAAGAGATCTATTTTTCCTTTCCACCACACCATTTTGTTGTGGGGCTCTTGCTGCTAAAAACTCATGCATGATCCCATTTTCTTCACAAAATGATCTCATCACAGAATTCTTGAACTCAGTTCTATTGTCACTCCTGATTCTTCTTACTTTGAAATTATGATGATTGTTGACTTGCCTTATGTGATTGATGATGATTTCACTAGGTTCATCTTTGGATTTTAGAAAATATATCCAAGAGAACTTTGAGAAATCATCCATAATTACTAGCCAGTATCTTTTTTTTGAGATGGACAATATATTGACTGGTCCAAATAAATCCATGTGCAATAGTTGTAAAGGTTCTTCAATTGTTAAATCAAGCTTCTTTCTGAATGATGCCTTTATTTGCTTTCCTTTCTGACATGCATCACACAGTCCATCCTTTGAGAATTCCACTTGAGGAATACCTCTTACCAAATCTTTCCTGACTAGCTCATTCATAGTCTTATAGTTAAGGTGAGACAGGTTCTTGTGCCATAGCCAACTTTCATCTTGACTTGCCTTCCTAAATTGACAAGTGAAAGATTCTGCATTTGATGAGTTAACGTCAGCTAAATACACATTCCCTTTTCTCACTCCACTGAGAACCACTTTGTTGCTTCTCTTGTTTGTCACAACACAAACTTCAGAATTAAATGTTACTGAGTTGCCCTTATCACAAAGCTGGCTGATACTCAACAAATTCTGCTTGAGTCCATCCACTAGGGCAACTTCCTCAATGATGACATTATCCTTTGAAATCAAGCCATATCCTACAGTATAACCCTTGCCGTCATCTCTAAAAGTGATACTTGGGTCAGCTCTCTCCTTGAACTCAGTGAGCAGGGTAGAATCTGTTGGGAACCACGGACTTGGGGTGTTACTACGTTTTACGATAAAGATTACGAAAAGAAGATTACCTTGTTAATGGTTGATTCCACGCTCTTCTATTGTATTCCCAAATTCCCTTGAGCGAAGTGTGGCCTCCGTCTTCTCAAGTTATCATCTCTTCTTGCTCCTTGGTGGCTACAATATGTTTTCACCCAATTTCCAAGCAAGAAGAGAATAAGAATATATATAGGCTACAATAGGGACCATGGATAATTAGGTTGGGCCTTCTAATTACATCTTGAGCCTAGCCCAATGTAATTAAATATTAATTTAATCCACTAAAGAATTAATATTTGCACTACCTTTCCTAATACCGTAATTTAATTAATTCGGTTCCAATATTATTTGCTTATTAAATTCCCCATGTTTAAAATATCATATGTCCATTAATTAAATAAATTACTGATAATTTATTTAATTAATATCTTTTATCCTTGATCATTCACTCAACCTTTATTTAATTATGCCAGAATAAATTCCACCTGCAGGGTTTCACATAATTAAATCTTTTTGAGCTTTCAAGGGGACATCATTAACCCGAATATTATCAGGACATGGATTCCTTCAATAAATAATATCCACCATATATATAATTCCATCACCCAAAATATAATGATATAATTCAAAAGAATTATTTCATATACAAATCAAAGCATGTAAATAATATACACGTGTCAATTACTATTTCCGGATTAAGAACCTAAGCATTAATAATAACATAGAATCTTAGTTCTCCTTCTTAATCAGTATTAAGGGAACAATTCTAAATTTGATCCTGTTCAATATACACAAAGTATACTAGCATTATTTATTAGTCAATATAAACTAATCTAAATAATACTACAGCCATACCAGTGGATTGTCCAACACCACCTGTGCTGTGAACCTTATTATATTATATAACCGTATTTAATAATCTAATATTCTGTATCCCATTTGATACTAGATTGTTCACAATATATAATATTAGACAATATGTAAACATTCAAATGATTCTCAATTAAACTGGCCAGAAATAAATGTATATACTTCAAATAAATATTTTCAGTATACACTAACAATCTCCCACTTATACTCAAAATATTCTATGTGTATATCAGTGTTTATTTAATCCACTATTACATAAAAATCTATGTGTCCAACCATACAGCCTCCTTGGCAGCCTAAGAGGCCACCACGTACTCAGCCTCCATGGTGGAGTCTGCAATGCATTTCTCCTTTACACTCCTCCACATAACGGCTCCACCTCCCAAAGTAAAAACATATCCCGAGGTTGATTTCTTCTTATCCCTATCTGATTGGAAATCTGAATCAGTATATCCCAAAGGAAATAGATCTGAGGCCTTGTAAATTAACATATACTCCTTAGTCCTTCTCAGGTACTTGAGTATAGTTTTTACTGCACTCCAATGTTCCTAACCTGGGTTCGACTCATATCTACTAACCATGCCTACAGCAAAGCAGATGTCAGGCCTCGTACATAACATAGCATACATTAAGCTTCCACATGCTGAAGCATAAGGAACTGCTTTCATGCTCTCTATATCCTTAGGTGTCGAAGGACACTGCTTCTTAGATAGAGCAACTGTATGCTTAAAAGGTAGAAAACCTTTCTTGGAGTTCTACATGTTAAAACGAGCTAATACTTCATCAATGTAGGGCTCTTGAGATAAAGCCAACATCCTTTTCTTGCGATCCCTTATAACTTTGATCCCAAGGATGTATGTCGCTTCACCTAAGTCCTTCATGTCAAATTGTTTGAACAACCATGCCTTTACTGATGACAACATCTCAACATTGTTTCCAATGAGTAAAATATCATCTACATATAGTACTAGAAAAACCACTGCATTACCTTCACTTCTCTTATACACGCACGATTCGCTTGGACTTTGATCAAATCCATATGACTGGACTGCCTGATCAAAATGAATATTCCAGTCTCTAGAAGCTTGTTTAAGTCCATAAATAGACCTCTTAAGCTTACATACCAGATGCTCTTGGCCTTCCTTAATGAATCCTTTTGGTTGCTGCATATAGATGGTTTCTTCAAGACTTCCATTAAGAAAAGCTGTCTTGACATCCATTTGCCAAATCTCATAATCGAGATGAGCTGCTATAGATAAAAGAATACGGATTGACTTAAGCATGACTACCGGTGAAAAGGTTTCCTCATAATCGATACCTTCTTTCTGAGTATACCCTTTCGCAACAAGTCTTGCTTTCCAGGCTTTCACCTTTTTATCTAATCCCCTCTTTTTCTTGTAGATCCACTTACATCCAATAGGTTTTATACCTTTGGGTGGTTCCACGAGCTCCCAGACCTGATTAGAATACATTGATTCTATCTCAGATTCCATCACCTTTTGCCAAAGATCTGCATCTTTATCTTGTACTGCCTCTTCGTATGTACGGGGATCATCATCATGTTCACCAGAGACCAAGTCTGAAGACTCTCCCAAAAACATGAATCTATCAGGCTGTTGTACAACCCTCCCACTACGACGAGGCACTGGTGCGGTATTAGTGACAGGTTGTACATTATGTTGTGGTTGTTCTACTTGTACTACAGCTTTATGGGTATTATTTATCCCTCCCACTAGTTCCTCTAAAATGACACTACTCATGGGTTTGTGATTCATTATCTATTCCTCCTCTAAGAATCTTGCATTGGTGCTAACAATAACATCCCGATTCTTCGGACTATAAAATAAATATCCTTTCGTTCCCATGGGGTAGCCTACAAACAACCTTACTTCTGTACGAGATTCTAACTTAGTCGCGTTCTTGTTCAGCACATGTGCTGGACAACCCCATATTTGAATATGTCTTAGACTCAGTTTACCCCCGGTCCACAATTCTAAGGGGGTTTTGGGAACCGACTTAGAAGGTACTAAGTTCAGAAGATAAGCTGTTGTCTCTAAGGCATGTCCCCAAAACGACTTGGGTAAATCCGAATAACTCATCATCTATCTAACACTCTCTAAAAGAGTCCGGTTCCTTCTCTCTGCTACACCGTTCTGCTGGGGTGTGCCTGGTGCAGTTAACTGGGATTCTATCCCATTTTCTGATAAATATTCCATAAATTCTCCAAGCAAGTATTCACCACCACGATCTGATCGTAGTGACTTGATACTTTTATTAAGTCGCTTCTCCGTTTTAGCTTTGTACTCTTTGAACTTATCAAAGCACTCAGACTTACGGTACAACAAATAAACGTACCCATATCTAGAATAATCATCAATGAAAGTGAAGAAATATTTATAACCACCTCTTGCTTGGATATTCATGGGTCCACATAAATTAAAATGTGAACCAATTCTAACAGTTGTTTGGCTCTATTCCCTTTTGCCTTGAAAGGCCTATTAGTCATTTTACCTTCCAAGCAGGATTCACAAACTGGAAATGGCTCCACTGCCAATGAGCTTAAAGGCCCGTCTACTACCAGTCTTTGAATCCTCCTCAAGTTAATATGACCTAATCTCAAGTGCCAAAGATATGTTTGGTTCAAACTAGAAGGTTCCTTTCTTTTAGTAGAGTTATAAGATGTGTTGTTCAATTCCCTAAATTGCAGTTGTAGTGCAGGTTGACTAGGATTAATTATATACAAATTGTCTTGCAATGTACCAGAACATATAATTCGTTTATTCATCATAATAGAAACATTACGATCCAAACAAACATTATAACCATCCAAAGCAAGTTTAGAAATCGAAATTAAATTCCTTCTAAAAGAAGGTACATAAAGACAATTGTTCAAAACCAAAATCCTATCAGAACCAAAAGATAAATGAATAACTCCTACTGCAACTACTGCTACTTTCGTAGCATCTCCCATGAACACGTATATCTCACCATCTCTAAGCATTTTGGATAGTTGGAACCCCTGTATAGAATTACAAATATGATCAGTGGCTCCTATATCTACACACCAAGTGCTCGTAGATATAGCCGCTATAAATGTTTCTGTAACTAGAGAAAGAGACATACCAGTATTGTTTATCTTCTTAGGAAGAGGACAATCCTGTTTCCAGTGACCTGACTGTTTGCATCTGAAACACTTTCCCTTAGGCTTTTTCACACCACCCTGAACTCCCACTGCCTTCACAGCTTTCTGTGTCTGAGCCTTTTTCTTCTTCTTAATACCTTTCGGCTTAGAGGAAGAACCTTTCTCAACCACATTCACTTGAACACTCTGCCGAAATAATCCTTCAGCTGACTGAAGTTCTGTCAGCAGTTCCGCGAGACTATACTGCCTCTTATTCATGTTGTAATTCAAGCGGAACTGCTCAAAACTCTTGGACAAGCTCATAAGGATAATGTCAATCTGGGTTTCCCCGTCAAGTTTAACATCAAGGATCTCTATCTCATTCAGATGCGACATCATCTTGAGAACATGATCCCTTACAGGTGTGCCTTCAGCCATCTGAGTGTTCATTAAAGCCTTCATGGCTACTTGCCTAGCAGCCCTATTCTGATCTCCAAAAAGTTCCTTGAGATTAAAGAGCATATCCGAAGCAGTGGCCATAGACTGATGTTGATGCTGCAAAACACCCGACATTGCTGCCAGAATGTAACATCGCGATATCTCATCAGCCTTAATCCACCGTTTATAATACTCTTTCTCATCTTTAGGAGCATCAGCAGCAGACTGTTCAAGCTTGGGTTCATAAATGCAAAACTTGTACTCATCAGCAGTCAACACAATGTCCAAATTTCATTTCCATTCAATATAGTTAGGTCCGGTAAGTTTGTTATCATTAAGTATGGTGAATAGTGGATTAAATCCCATTTTATCCTGAGAATCATGCATAAAAACATCACATAAATAAGGGTGCATTAATTATTAAGATCTAAATTATTAAAATTTAATGCACTAACATCTAAACACCATAAGCTTCTGGTACGCCACGATGTGTGACATGTATACCACCTAATTTTGTTTAAATGTTACTTCGGTCCTATTACTAAACAATATGTCACGTTGGGGTGGACTATATTATTTTTCATAGCTAAGTGTATACCATCATCAAATCTTAAATTATTCAAAATCTATGGAACTTGGTACGCCACGATGGGTGGCGTGTATACCTTCCAATATTCGTAATTTTGCCTTGAATAGAATACTTCAATTCAATATTCATCAATGGTTTGATTTCCAGGTAGTGGAGGAGTCACATCGGTCTCGCTTAAAACCCACAGCCTTACAAGTTCGATGAACCCGTTTTTGACAAAATCGCCCCAAATCAGAAATAAAGAAAATCTGTATTTATTCCTTTCAAAATTTATTAATTTAAGAAGTTTGTTCTAGTAATTTCTATAACATTCTAGACACCATAAATTACATGCCACGATGGGTGACGTATATATAATTTATATTCGTCTTTATGTTAAATTACCTACAACCAATAATGGAGACAATGGGATTTAATTTCATATTAATTCCCTCTCCCACTTATAATTTTTTTATTAAAATTGAGGAATTTTAAAATTAAATGGGGCCCTATGTTGTTATAATTATGTCTAATCATGCATTCAAAATACACACATAATTTTAGCAACATATAACATTTAATTAAAGCAATAAATAAATTTTATGTCCATGTCGTCCTAATTAAGTTAAACATGCAATTTTAAAAGAATTACACACATAATTAACGACACACATAATCAATAAATTAAAGCAATAATTAAAATTTAATGGAAAAAATTAAAATAAATTTTCCACTATTATGGCCCTTGAAAAAAAATCCAGCTCTCAAAAAAAAATCTGCCCCAAGCGCGCCCCGACGCCCCCAGCAGCCCCAGCAGTCCCAGCTGCCGCAACAGCCCCAGCAGTCCCAGCTACCGCAGCAGCCCCATGTAATCGCACAGCGGAACAAAAAACTACCGGAATTAATTTCCGATCGTACATAACTATTACAAAATACCCGGGACAATTACAAAAAAAAATAGATCTAATACAAAACTAATTTTGTAAAATCTATTCTAACACGATCAACCCTCGTGTAAATTACAACCACGATTAAACCACGTGGAAACCAAAACAAAAATTAACCACGATTAAACCACGTGGGATCCAAACACATAATTAAAATATACATGGCCATAATAGTGGATTAACAACCTGCATCAAAACCAATACAAGCAAAACACTATATACACGCATATATAATTATGACATGGACATTATATCATAAAACGTAGAACCCATTGTCAGGCTCTTGATACCAATTGTTGGGAACCACGGACTTGGGGTGTTACTACGTTTTACGATAAAGATTACGAAAAGAAGATTACCTTGTTAATGGTTGATTCCACGCTCTTCTATTGTATTCCCAAATTCCCTTGAGCGAAGTGTGGCCTCCGTCTTCTCAAGTTATCCTCTCTTCTTGCTCCTTGGTGGCTATAATATATTTTCACCCAATTTCCAAGCAAGAAGAGAATAAGAATATATATAGGCTACAATAGGGACCATGGATAATTAGGTTGAGCCTTCTAATTACATCTTGAGCCTAGCCCAATGTAATTAAATATTAATTCAATCCACTAAAGAATTAATATTTGCACTACCTTTCCTAATACCGTAATTTAATTAATTCGGTTCCAATATTATTTGCTTATTAAATTCCCCATGTTTAAAATATCATATGTCCATTAATTAAATAAATTACTGATAATTTATTTAATTAATATCTTTTATCCTTGATCATCCACTCAACCTTTATTTAATTATGCCAGAATAAATTCCACCTGCAGGGTTTCACATAATTAAATCTTTTTGAGCTTTCAAGGGGACATTATTAACCCGAATATTATCAGGACATGGATTCCTTGAATAAATAATATCCACCATGTATATAATTCCATCACCCAAAATATAATGATATAATTCAAAAGAATTATTTTATATATAAATCAAAGCATGTAAATAATATACACGTGTCAATTACTATTTCCGGATTAAGAACCTAAGCATTAATAATAACATAGAATCTTAGTTCTCCTTCTTAATCGGTATTAAGGGAACAATTCTAAATTTGATCCTGTTCAATATACATAAAGTATACTAGCATCATTTATTAGTCAATATAAACTAATCTAAATAATACTACAGCCATACCAGTGGATTGTCCAACACCACCTGTGATGTGAACCTTATTATATTATATAACCGTATTTAACAATCTAATATTCTGTATCCCATTTGATATTAGACTGTTCACAATATATAATATTAGACAACATGTAAACATTCAAATGATTCTCAATTAAACTGGCCAGAAATAAATGTATATACTTCAAATAAATATTTTCAGTATACACTAACAGAATCTCCAATCATGTGCCTTGAGCACCCACTATCCAAATACCAAAGATTATTTCCGTTTCCCTGTATATAATAAAATTAAATTAAGTTGATTTTGGTACCAAGTTTCCTTGGGTCCTGTTTTGTTAGCCTTTTTCTTAGGTTTCTTAGGCTTGTCCTCATTTGACTTAGGCATTTAAAGTTCATCCTTAGTCAGTTGAGTAGAGTCCTTAAAACCATTCATCATTGCAGAATTATAATGCACATGTTGATTAACATGGAAAGGCATATTATGTGCAAACATGTTATTCCAGTATGGCATGTTAAATGGCATTTGTGGCATACTAAATGCAGCATAGTTAGGATTTTGAGCAAATGGCATATTAGCAAACTGTGCATTTAAATTATGTGCAGGCATAACATTTACATGAATTATAGGCATGCTGGGAAATGAAGGTGGTGCAGACATGGGAGCAGGCATAGAAAGTTT
Source organism: Apium graveolens (assembly GCF_009905375.1). Lineage (NCBI taxonomy): Eukaryota > Viridiplantae > Streptophyta > Magnoliopsida > Apiales > Apiaceae > Apium > Apium graveolens. Next base: position 240,700,249 of record NC_133648.1, on the reverse strand, counting down.
GCAATTAACAGATAAATGATTAACACTACCACACTTAACACAGATTTTTCTTGGTGCATATTTATCAGGTGTGTAGTTGTTATGTTTGTTAATTTTTATTATTTTTCATTTTAGATTCCGCTCTCACTTCAATTTCCTCCAATCTGTCATTCAATTGCTTGATAGACAGATGCCTTATATTGACTCTCTTATTTTAGTTCACTTGACTTGTTTCTCCTAGAACAAAGTTCTTAGAAACAGATCCATATTTCTTATTTAGCTTAGCTAGTTTAGCTTTGCTAATTGGCTTTTTCTCACTCAACGGATGTAATTCCTTATATTTCGATAGATGACATTCATCATTCGTCGAATCCACATCCGTAGAAAGTCCTTCTACCAAATTAGAATCTAGTTTCTCCTTGCTCTTTTTCCAGGCTTCATCATAGAAGGATTTTATACCTTGAACTTTAGTAATTTGAGCATGAACATCTCTAGATGATTTTCATGCCTTAATTACTTAATGTTCTAGTTCAAGCTGCTTTCTTAAAATCTCCTCTTTCTTTAAGGATTCAGTTAGTTCATCTTTAGAAATCTTGCATTCTATCTTTATTTTTTCAAACTTAACAAATTGAGTTTCTAACACGGTATTTCTTTCACTTAAAAACATATTTATCTCTTTAAGTTTAGTGTTTTCTTTAGTGAGAGACTTGAGTGTAACACGCAGATGATATAATTTAGTAGACATGTCATTTATGACATCATTACACTCAGCTTTCGATAAATGTGCTAGGTTAGTGGCGATTACTCGATTACTTGATGAACTGACCTCTATTTTATAATTTGGCCATAAGTGCTACATTGACATAGCTTGTATCTTCATCCTCATCTAATCCATCTGCAGCCCAGTCATTTTCTTGTGTGATGAAAGCCCTTTCCTTTTATTTGAGCAACTCAAAGTATTTCTATTTGTAATCAACAGACTCAAACTTCTTTTTACCAGAATCAGACTTTCTGCATTCACTAGAAAAATGACCTGCCAAGCCACACTTGTGGCACCCTCCAAACCCGGGTCAGAAGTTTGGGGTCCACACACACACACATCTTACTTATAACCAGAAATCTACACAAAACTTACTACAAGAAACCTCAATCTCACAATTCCCACAAACTTGATTAAAAGATACACGTTCTTGATTTGCTAATTCCACAATCATTATTTCATTTAGATACTCAACTGGACAATTTAACTTACTAACAAAATCTTGTGAAACAAACGATCGAGTTGCTCCCAAATCTATTAACATTTTGGCACATAAAGAATTCATATTGAGCGTACCTGCCACGACATCAGTATTCTGGATAGCATCCTTCACAGACATGTCAAAAAATCTAGCCCTTGGAGTCTCATTCACTGCTGGGGTAGATCCCATAATCCTCAATGTATTACTGACTGGGGCTGGTGTCTTGCAATCCCTTACTATATGTCTTGGCTTCCCACATTTAAAGCACTTAAATCCAATGGATGGAACCTTCACTGCTGGATTTCGGATAGGCTGATCCTTATTTGCTGGCTCTCTTGCTGGCTGATTTCAGCACTCCCTCGAATAGTGCCCTTTCTGGTTACACTTAAAACAAACTACATTCAACTTATTACAAACTCCTCCATATTTCTTTCCACATACCTGATAATCTGGAAAAGTTAACCTCAACTGAATCGGCTGATTCGCATTAACTGGACGGTTGCCCTGGCTTCCATTGCCTGCATTTTGTCTCTTGAAATTAAAATTTCCCCTGGATGAAACTTGCCCTTCTTAAAATTTGGAAACTTCCCTGGTTGTGACAGACCTTCATTCCCTTCAAATTTCCTTTTCTTACTTTCTTTTTCCTTCTGTGACATTTCACTCTCTGTCTCTGCAATCATAGCCTTCTGTACAACTCCTGCATAGGTATCCAATTCAAAAATGGCTACCTTCCCTCTGATCCATGGCCTCAAACCTTACTGGAATCTCTTAGCTTTCTTCCTGTCATTATCCACATATGACGGCACATACCTTGACAATTCTTCAAACTTGCTTTCATAATCTGCCACCGACATATTTCCTTGCTTTAACTCTAAAAACTTCAACTCCATCTGATCCTGGACAAACTGGGGAAAATACTTTTCTAAAAACAATTCCTTAAACCTCTCCCAAGTAATAACATCTGTTCCTTCGAATGTCTTCACAGTCTCCCACCAATAGGTGGCCTCATTCTTCAAGTAATAACTTGCAAACTCAACCTCCTGATCTTCCTTCACCTTTACTAAGGCAATGACTTCTCTATTTCCTTTAACCAAACATTTGCTTCAATCGATTCTAAGGAACCCTTGAATTCTGGTGGGTTCACTGCCTGAAAAGTTTTGAAAGTTACCTGGGGATTGGTCTGTCTTTGTTGTTGTTGTGCCAGGTGAACTGTTCGTTGGGCCAAAATTTGGAGAATCTGGGCTATTTTTGGGTCTATGGGTCCTGGGTTTGCATTCTGGTTTGTATCATCTTGGTTATTATTGTTGTTGTTGTTGTTGGTTTCTTCATTCTGGGTGTTGGTGCGGGTATTTCTTCTGGGAGGCATTTTCTGTAAAGAATCAAACAACTTATTTAGCTTTTAAATCAAATCCTTGGCATAAAAGAAAAGTTTTGTAAAATAGAAATATCTCTTTTTGAAAACAGTTGTAACAGTTGAACTAAGTAAATTGCATGCTTCTTTACAGAATATAAACAGTTAAGGGAATAGGGTACATGGTATCACAGGGGTATAACTGGTGCAATAAATAAGGTAAAGTAAAACAGGTGCAGTAAAGTAAATGACAATGCTGGAAAGGAAAAGGTACTAATATATATAGATAAAAAGTTTTGGGTAGTACAAGCGTGAAGACGCGTCGGAAATAAAAGCAAAAAGGGTACAACAACCTACTCACTAATCAGCAACTCTAGTCTATAAATACAACTCAAAAGTCTACTGATACATACTACACACTACTGTACATACTACACAACCATAACAACACTGATCAGCATCTCTATCTCTGAATCTCTGACTCATGGTAAGTCTGGACCTCCAATCTCCTCAAGCTCCTCTAGAACCCACTTAGCCCACTCCACAAGAAAATGAGGGGTGATGTCCTCATGTGTAGCCTCAGCAATCCTCACTGCAACTGCTCTACGAAACACCTGTAGCCTCTCTCTGAGTCGCTTCTCACCACTCCCAACCTCTCTGGTACGAATGATATGCAATAATTCCTGAATCTGACCCTGTAGGAATCGCTGCTCCATAAGTCAAGGCTCAAACTGATGATATGAGACTGGATAGGAAGAGAACTAGAAAGGTGCTCCTGTAACTGAATGACCAGTAAAGCCTGAATCAGTAGGTGGGGGTCATCTGATAGGTGGCCTCATGCCTGGGGGTGGAATAGCCTGCAGTGGTACGGGCTGCAACACAGGTGGAGGTAGAATAGCCAACACTGGTGGAACAACAGGACGTGGATCTGAAGATGGTCCTCCAACTGAGGGCTCTGAGTGATCAGCTGATACGGGGATGAAAGAGTCGGCCATCGCTGCTATCTGAAATTATATCGCAATATAAGAATCTCGAACCATGACGCGAATCATACTAGTACCTGTTATACCGTAGCACTCAACCTCTCGACGTTCTATCTTTCTATTCCTTACTTCTAATCCTAACCCTCTACCCATTCCCGTCAACCTAGGCTTGTGTCAGTGACTTATAACCTGTAGCTCTGATATCAAACCTGTGGCGCCCTTCAAACCCGGGTCAGAAGTTTGGGGTGCACACACACACACACACGTCTTACTTATAACATGCTTATAACAATAATAAAGATAATAATAATATGCAGTGACCCTACTTACCAACTACCACGAACCGCAACAGGTTAAAGTATGCACACAAGCCATACACACCTACTTATATTATAAACCGTTCAAATCCCAACTATTCCAACTCAGAACTGAGTATTTAACATTATTATAAACTTTTACAAACTCAAATTATCCCAAAAGAAGCCTACTAGCTTAACTCGATCAACCTGAACCCCTAGCTCTCGCGGTGGACTGGGGATCCTTGGTACCAACGGGTTCCTTCTTAACTGGAAAAGAACATAAACAACATCGCACAAATGAGCTAACTAGCTCAGCGAGTCACAATGACAAAACTGAGAATAATGATCATCAAGTAAAAAAGGTTATGATACCAAGTGAACAATGAATTATGATTTAGAATTGGATATTATATTTTCATTTTAAAAACCAAGGTTAGGCTGCTGATCAGTCACGCACTAACCCTGAGCAAAGCACACAGCACTGCTCTAACTACTGGATCCAAGGCACACATTGGCCTAACTTGACCATTATATGGTCTGACCACGAATCTGATCCAATTTTATAAAAACAATCCAATTCTAACATAATAACAGAATAAACAGTAATAAGCAATAAATAGAATCATTAACAACATTGGACGTTCAATAATGAAATGGTTTCAATCTGCATTAGGATCAATATGGCATTTTCAAAGCTTGGATGTTAGGTCATGAAAGAATTGGATAACAAAGGAATCAATGTTTCAGGGTTACCAGGAATTGGTCTTTCAAATCATAAGGTACAATGGTTTGAGTATATAAGTAATTCGGTTCAGTGTTTGGTATTCAGTTTGTATGTATTTGTGGAGTAGTATCGTATATATGTGGTTTGTATTTGGGTGTAAAATAATCAATGGTTTAGAAAGAATAAGGTTTACGGCTCAAGATCAATAACTGGAATCAGGATTTTGGGTTCAGTGCTTCAAAGCATGCAATATAAAACAGGACTATCAATTCACTATAATATATCTCGAGAAAGTTTAGAACACTTGCCTAGTATTAGCTTGCTATACTTCTCTAACTTTCAATCACAACCTTCTACTCCTCGACTATCTGTTTCCCTTTTCTACGCCTTGCCTCTTCTGCTCACATATTATAAGCATCTATCAATATTCAACTCATACGATTCTATTCGACATATACTTCTATCTACCCTTCGTTTCACTCAAATCCGATTAACGGATTGAAAGTTATACTATAAACAAGTAAACATCGACTATATATACCGACAGTCAACCAACAAGTCACATATAACACATAACACGTTAGACAATCAATGATATATCATTTATAATGGAGTCTCGGGTCATAAACAGGCTTACGGGTATTTAAAATAATTTTTAAAACATTTTTCGGAATTAAAACGAGTCGTTGGATCAATTTCGGAGTAATCAACAGGGTTCGGCTGGCCAAATCTGGCTTCAAGACAATTTTATAATGATTATCGAGCCTTGAAAACAATTTAAAATAATATTTTAAAACTTGAAACTATTTTTCAAAATTTTAAAATAATTTTAAAATAATTAAATCTAATTAAATAATTAATTAAAATTAATTAATAATTAATTAAATCAATTAATCAATTAATTTTATAATTAATTGACCAATTAATCAATTAAATATTAACTGAAATTAATTAACTAATTAATTCAGATTTATTTTTGAATTAAAAATAATTTTTGAAATTAAAATAATAATTTTTAGAATTTTCAGAAATTAAAAATGATTTTTTATAATTAAAATAAATAGAAAATATGATTTTTAAATATTTTTAAAACAGGAATCCTATTTTTGTAAATTCTGGAAACCTGGGGGACTAAACTTCATCACCTACAAAAGTACAGGGACTAAACTGCAATTTTGCAGTCTAGTCGCCGGAAAATACAGGGGTGGCCGGAAAACACGATTCCGGCATCCTCCCCCACCATCTGCTCCAGATATAATCTACAGATAACCAGGAACACAACCATGCAATCAAATCACATCAATAATCCCTGTCCTGGCCAAAAAATGGCCAAGAACATCACCGGTTTCCGGTGAACTAACAAAAACTTCAAAATACAACTCCCTTCGATTCAGACATCCTCTGTTAACGAGCTATATACCAATCGATTGCAAATTTCATAAGGAACACAACCCACTATAAATCAACAGATAATAACCCCTAAATCAAAAAGCCCCAAATTTCAATTGAAAACATTCATACGGGTTATAAACCCTAATTTCAAAATTTGAAGATTAAACTCAATTTTGAACATGTTATTGAACTCCAAATCAGTCATATGACATATGAAAATCATCAGGAAAACAAGCTCTACAACATGCAATCATCGAGTCATCCAAACAATCATCCAAACAAAAATTCATATTTTTAATTAAAATAATTCGAAAATAAATAAAAATATAGAAAATAAACCTTGATTTCTGCAGTTCTGAAACTTGAAGAAACTGAAAGAATAGCTCAAAACCTCTGTTTTGGTTACTCGAGCGTTCCAATCAGACTTCACTAACACCTTCAATTTGTGGTTCGATTTTCAGAAGATTATATAAATATAAGTATTTTATCTGGAAAATTATATAATTACTGACTGCAAATGATTTTTGATACGGAATAAAATACGGTAAAGGCTATTTATATTTACGGAAAATTAGTATCCCGTTGGATCATTCCAGATACAAAATGGTACGTTTATTTATAAAAACTGATCCAAACGGTATCCGTTTTCGGGATAAATATCTAAATCAGTATAATTTGTACTGCGGTCTTGGTCTCAGCGCCTGGTTACACGTATTACGAGGTGATAATTGTGATAGTTTAATAAAAAGATCCTGTTTATCGAAAATACGAGTTTTATTGATTTACCGAAACGAATAATGTATCGAAAATGTTGCGCCGGGAGCCGCACAGGACAAACCTTACGCCGGATCGAAAAAGTCGAAACATGGAAAATGCTCGGAATATTGCAATTAGGTTAGGAAGGAGTTCTCGGAAGAGTTTCGGGTTATAAAAATGTAAAAACGGATGACGTCGGTTGGTTCCCAATTTTATAAAATAGTTTTTAAATACTTGGAAAAAGATTTTATAAAATCCATATATTTCCTATAAAATCATAAATCAACATAAAAATAATTAGGAAGATATGACAATTATCTATATTTTATTTTGGACATATAAAAATTAAAATACTCAATTAATATTATTTTTAAACATCCAAATACATTTAACACTTAACAAATAATTCACAGAATAGATACTGAACACATATAATAATTGTCTATTAACAAAAATAATTACACGATATATCCCAGATATTACAACACTTGAAACATTTGAATTTAGATTTGTCAACCATGTTTCTGTTTGACTTGGCAGCTCCAAAATTCTTCTTGAATTTGAGCTCGGCAAATCTCCTGGATAGAAAAGCAAGATGCTCATCTATGTCATCCATGTCATCTTGACTAAGATTGTCTTCATATTCAGCAACTAGCTATTTTCCCATGCCTTCACAAACCCTATGATTTGGTGCAGATTCAACAGCTTCAACCTTTGTCTCCTTCTCCTTTTCTTGCTCAGCAACTAATGCAATGTATCCTCCTTTTTTTCTTCCTTTCTCCAGCTTCTCATCTTGGTCTATTTCAAGCTCATAGGTCTTTAGAATCCCATACAGTCTATCTAAGGTAAATTCCTTGTAATCTTGAGAATTTCTCAATGAGACTGTCATATATTTTCATTCCTTTGGCAGGGATCTAAGGAATTTGAGGTTTAAGTCTTTTGTTTGATAGACCCTTCCATGCAGTTTTAGAGCATTCAGTAGTTTTTGAAATCTACTGAAAATGTCAGTGAGTGACTCACTTTCTTCACTATGGAAATGATCATATTGCTGAATCAAGAGTTGCATTTTGTTCTCCCTTACCTGCTCAGTTCCATCACATATAACTTGAATTGTGTCCCAGACATCCTTAACAGTTTTGCAGTTTATGATGTTGTCAAACATGTCACCATCAACACCATTAAACAAAATGTTCATGGCCTTTTTATCCTTATGAACTTGTTCAATATAAGGATCAGACCATTCTGCTCTAGGCTTTGGGACATATGCTTCATTTCATGTAGCAGCTCTCATAGGAACATGTGGGCCTTTCTCAATGCAGTCCACATATGCTTCATCTTGAGATAGGAGATGCATGTGTATCTTCACCTTCTAATGGTGATAGTTGTCTTTGTCCAGAAATGGAATCTTTACTCCAACATCTTTTCTGCTCATATTGTTAGTTGTTGTGATCTTTAAACTCTTTGTTCTTCAAGAGCTTGCTCTGATACCAATTGTTATTCCCAAACAATTTAAACAAGTATTACAGAAGGAGGTTGAATGTAATTCTTGCTTCTATTCAATTTTTAAGAATAGTTCTTCAATAAATATAATAGGTATGTTTGATTTTGCAATGGTACGAAATAAAAGAAGTATATAAATTAAAACACAAAGTATTTAAATACAAGTACTTAAAAACTTTTTGGTGGATTGAACTTTTTCACCAGAGAGATATATATTTAGTAGAGAACTCTGTGTTACAGAATTGTACACAGCTGCTTACAAGTTGAATCTACAAAATCCAGAAAAATTATTTTCAAATTATGGCTTATCTATTTCTCTGGTAATTTGCTTGCTAACTTGGATACTATTCAACTTGCGATACTTGGTTTATATATTACCAAGTTACAAGATAAGAAGACAAACAAATAAGACAAATTATTTCTAGTCTAACTTCATGCTTCTTCACTTCTCTTTCCAGCATCTTTGAATATCTTCAATTTAGCATGGAAATGGAAATGCTTCTTTGTTCTCTAAGACCTGAATTAGGCTGCCACATTTCATTTGCATACAACCAACGCATGTGACTGTCAAGTCACTATCACTGCTCTTTTTGAATTTGATCATGCATTGAAACTCAGATTGATCATCCATTAAAACTCAGATTAATCATCCGTCGAGACTTAAGTTGAACATCTGTTGAAACTTTGTGAATCATCTGTTGAGACTTTCTTCTTGGCATTTGACTCCATTTCATTTATACAAGATTACAAGGTATCTAATATTTAAAATTAACCAACCTATCTTGCATATCAATCTAGTAGTCAACATGACTGAAACATTCTACAATATCTAATTCACTAAGTTATTTAATTATGTAGAAATGTGCTACTAATCTTATTGTTACATAAGCTACTCTTTCAACGGATGTTGAATTGATCATCCGTTGAGAGCTACAATTTCACTTAAATAAAATCTACTAAGTGTTTTGTTCAATTTATCATCAAGTACACAACATATTTCTAACAAAGTATATGAATGATATCATGCTAAAAGAAAGTAATGGATTTTACACTTTACACGAGTGAAATATGGATCAATGTATCATGAAAAAACATCAACCAAATATCTGATAAAATTCATCAATGAAACAACATGATGACAATACGGGCATCAAATGTATTATATTTATATCAACATAAAAGATAGAAATCAAAAGTAAGTCTAGGAAATTATAACCCGCTAGCATAATATTCTAATGATTTATATGAAAGTAACTTGAATAACAAATAAATGATAGAGAAGTATGACAAGAGATTACTTGTAATATGCTTTTAAATGGAGAATAGTCCAACTCAGTGTAATCTGATTGCCGTCAATTATGGACATGTAGGCCTCTCATTCAATTTTGCAGTCCAGTCATCGGAAAATACAGGGGTGGCCGGAGAACACGATTCCGGCATCCTCACCCCACCATCTGCTCCAGATATAATCTACAGATAACCAGGAACACAACCATGCAATCAAATCACATCAATAATCTCTGTCCTGGCCGGAAAATGGCCAAGAACATCACCGGTTTCGGGTGAACTGACGAAAACTTCGAAATACAACTCCCTTCGATTCTGACATCCTTTGTTAACGAGATATATACCAATCGATTGCAAATTTCATGAGGAAAACAACCCACTATAAATTAACAGCTAATAACCCCTAAATAAAAAAGCCCCAAATTTCAATTGAAAACATTCATACGGGTTATAAACCCTAATTTCAAAATTCGAAGATTAAACTCAATTTTGAACATGTTATTGAACTCCAAATCAGTCATATGACATATGAAAATCATCAGGAAAACAAGCTCTACAAAATGCAATCATCAAATAATCCAAACAATCATCCAAACAAAAATTCATATTTTTAATTAAAATAATTCGAAAATAAATAAAAATATAGAAAATAAACCTTGATTTCTGCAGTTCTGAAACTTGAAGAAACTGAAAGAACTCCTCAAAACCTCTGTTTGGTTACTCGAGCGTTCCAATCAGACTTCACTAACACCTTCAATTTGTGGTTTGATTTTCAGAAGATTATTTGAATATAAGTATTTTATCTGGAAAATTATATAATTACTGACTGCAAATGATTTTTGATACGGAATAAAATACGATAAAGGATATTTATATTTACGGAAAATTAGTATCCCGTTGGATCATTCCAGATACAAAATGGTACGTTTATTTATAAAAACTAATCCAAGCGGTATTGGTTTTCGGGATAAATATTCAAATCAGTACAATTTGTGCTGCGGTCTTGGTCTCAGCGCCTGGTTACACGTATTACGAGGTGATAGTTGTGATAGTTTAATAAAAAGATCCCGTTTATCGAAAATACGAGTTTTATTGATTTACCGAAAAAAATAATGTATCGAAAATATTACGCCGGGACCCGCCTAGGACAAACCGTACGCCGGATCGAAAAAGTCGAACCATGGAAAATGCTCAAAATATTGCAATTAGGTTAGGAAGGAGTTCTCGGAAGAGTTTCGGGTTATAAAAACGTAAAACGAATGACGTCGGTTGGTTCCGGATTTTATAAAATAGTTTTTAATTACTTGGAAAAAGATTTTATAAAATTCATATGTTTCCTATAAAATCATAAATTAACATAAAAATAATTAGGAAGATATGACAATTATCTATATTTTATTTTGGACATATGAAAATTAAGATACTCAATTAATATTATTTTTAAACATCCAAACACATTTAACACTTAACAAATAATTCAGAATAGATACTGAACACATAATAATTGTCTATTAACAAAAATAATTACACGATATATCCCGGATATTACAACACTTGAAACATTTGAATTTAGACTTATCAACCATATTTCTGTTTGACTTGGTTGCTCCAAAATTCTTCTTGAATTTGAGCTCGGAAAATCTTCTAGATAGAAAAGCAAGATGCTCATCTATGTCATCCATGTCATCTTGACTAAGATTGTCTTCATGTTCAGCAACTAGCCCTTTTCCCTTGCCTTCACAAACTCTATGATTTGGTGCAGATTCAACAGCTTCAACCTTTGTCTCCTTCCCATTTTCTTGCTCAGCAACTAATGCAATGGATCTCCCTTTCTTTCTTCCTTTCTCCAGCTTCTCATCTTGGTTTATTTCAAGCTCAGAGGTATTTAGAATCTCATACAGTCTATCTAAGGTGAATTCCTTGTAATCTTAAGAATTTCTCAATGAGACTGTCATAGGTTTCCATTCCTTTGGCAGGGATCTAAGGAATTTGAGGTTTAAGTCTTTTGTTTGATAGACCCTTCCATGCAGTTTTAAAGCATTTAGTAGTTTTTGAAATCTACTAAAAATGTCAGTGAGTGACTCACTTTCTTTACTATGGAAATGCTCATATTGCTGAATCAAGAGTTGCATTTTGTTCTCCCTTACCTGCTCAGTTCCATCACATATAACTTGAATTGTGTCCCAGACATCCTTAACTGTTTTGCAATTTATGATGTTGTCAAACATGTCACCATCAACACCATTAAACAAAATGTTCATGGCCTTTTTATCCTTATGAACTTGTTCAATATCAGGATCAGACCATTCTGCTATAGGCTTTGGGACATATGCTTCATTTCATATAGCAGCTCTCATAGGAACATGTGGGCCTTTCTCAATGCAGTCCACATATGCTTCATCTTGAGATAGGAGATGTATGTGCATCTTCACCTTCCAGTGGTGATAGTTGTCTTTATCCAGAAATGGAATCTTTACTCCAACATCTTTTCTGCTCATATTGTTAGTTGTTGTGATCTTTAAACTCTTTGTTCTTCAAGAGCTTGCTCTGATAACAATTGTTATTCCCAAACAATCTAAACAAGTATTACAAAAGGGGGTTGAATGTAATTCAGGCTTCTTTTCAATTTTTAAGAATAGTTCTTCAATAAATATAATAGCTATGTTTGATTTTGCAATGGTGCGAAATAAAAGAAGTATAGAAATTAAAACACAAAGTATTTAAATACAAGTACTTAAAAACTTTTTGGTGGATTGAACTTTTCCACCAAAGAGATATATATTTAGTAGAGAACTCTGTGTTACAGAATTGTACACAGCTGCTTACAAGTTGAATCTACAAAATCCAGAGAAATTATTTACGAATTATGGCTTATCTATTTCTCTGGTAATTTGCTTGCTAACTTGGATACTATTCAACTTGCTACACTTGGTTTATATATTACCAAGTTACAAGATAAGAAGACAAACAAATAAGACAAATTATTTCTAGTCTAACTTCATGCTTCTTCACTTCTCTTTCCAGCATCTTTGAATATCTTCAATTTAGCATGGAAATGGAAATGCTTCTTTGTTCTCTAAGACCTGGATTAGGCTGCCACATTCCATTTGCATACAACCAACGCATGTGACTGTCAAGTCACTATCACTGCTCTTTTTGAATTTGATCATCCACTGAAACTCAGATTGATCATCCATTGAAACTCAGATTAATCATCCGTCGAGACTTAAGTTGAACATCTATTGAAACTTTGTGAATCATCCGTTGAGACTGTCTTCTTGGAATTTGACTCCATTTCATTTATACAAGATTACAAGGTATCTAATATTTAAAATTAACCAACCTATCTTGCATATCAATCAAGTAGTCAACATGACTGAAACATTCTACAATATCTAATTCACTAAGTTATTTAATTATGTAGAAATGTGATACTAATCTTATTGTTACATAAGTTACTCTTTCAACGGATGTTGAATTGATCATCCGTTGAGAGCTACAATTTCACTTAAATAAAATCTATTAAGTGTTTTGTTCAAGTTATCATCAAGTACACAACATATTTCTAACAAAGTATATGAATGATAACATGCCAAAAGAAAGTAATGGATTTTACACTTTACACGAGTGAAATATGGATCAATGTATCATGAAAAAACATCAACCAAATATCTGATAAAATTCATCAATGAAACAACATGATGACATTACGGGCATCAAATGTATTATATTTATATCAACACAAAAGATAGAAATCAAGAGTAAGTCTAGGAAATTATAACCCGCTAGCATAATATTCTAATGATTTATATGAAAGTAACTTGAATAACAAATAAATGATAGAGGAGTATGACAAGAGATTACTTGTAATATGCTTTTAAATGGAGAATAGTCCAACTCAGTGTAATCTGTTTGCCGTCAATTATGGACATGTAGGCCTCTCATTCAATTTTGCAGTCCAGTCGTCGGAAAATAGAGGGGTGGCCGGAGAACACGATTTCGGCATCCTCACCCCACCATCTGCTCTAGATATAATCTACAGATAACCAGGAACACAACCATGCAATCAAATCACATCAATAATCCCTGTCCTGGCCGAAAAATGGCCAAGAACATCACCGGTTTCCGGTGAACTAACGAAAACTTCAAAATACAACTCCCTTCGATTCAGACATCCTCTGTTAACGAGCTATATACCAATCGATTGCAAATTTCATAAGGAACACAACCCACTATAAATCAACAGCTAATAACCCCTAAATAAAAAGCCCCAAATTTCAATTGAAAACATTCATACGGGTTATAAACCCTAATTTCAAAATTCGAAGATTAAACTCAATTTTGACCATGTTATTGAACTCCAAATCAGTCATATGACATATGAAAGTCATCAGGAAAATAAGCTCTACAACATGCAATCATTAAATCATCCAAACAATCATCCGAACAAAATTCATATTTTTAATTAAAATAATTCAAAAAAAACTAAAAATATAGAAAATAAACATTGATTTCTGCAGTTCTGAAACTTGAAGAAACTGAAAGAACACCTCAAAACCTCTGTTTGGTTACTCGAGCGTTCCAATCGGAGTTCATTAACACCTTCAATTTGTGGTTTGATTTTCAGAAGATTATATGAATATAAGTATTTTCTCTGTAAAATTATATAATTACTGACTGCAAATGATTTTTGATACGGAACAAAATACGATAAAGGCTATTTATATTTATGGAAAATTAGTATCCCGTTGGATCATTCCAGATATAAAATGGTACGTTTATTTATAAAAACTGATCCAAACGGTATCGGTTTTCGGGATAAATATCCAAATCAGTACAATTTGTATTGCGGTCTTGGTCTCAGCGCCTGTTTACACGTATTACGAGGTGATAGTTGTGATAGTTTAATAAAAAGATCATGTTTATCGAAAATACGAGTTTTATTGATTTACCGAAACGAATAATGTATCGAAAATGTTGCGCCGGGACCCGCGCAGGACAAATCGTACGCCGGATCGAAAAGGTCGAAACATGGAAAATGCTCGGAATATTGCAATTAGGTTAGGAAGGAGTTCTCGGAAGAGTTTCGGGTTATAAAAACGTAAAAACGGATGACGTCGGTTGGTTACCGATTTTATAAAATAATTTTTAAATACTCGGAAAAAGATTTTATAAAATCCATATATTTCCTATAAAATCATTAATCAACATAAAAATAATTATGAAGATATGACAATTATCTATATTTTATTTTGGACATATAAAAATTAAAATACTCAATTAATATTATTTTTAAACATCCAAACACATTTAATACTTAACAAATAATTCACAGAATAGATACTAAACACATATAATAATTGTCTATTAACAAAAATAATTACACGATATATCCCGGATATTACATCCTTCCCCCCTTAAAAGGATTATGTCCTCAGAATCTCCTAAGAAAATAAATGAGGGTACTTTTCTTTTATATCACTTTCTAACTCCCAGGTTGACTCTTCAACCTTTGGGTTTCTCCACATCACTCTTACTAACTTTACCACTTTATTTCTTAATACTTTCTCTCTTTTCTCTAGAATCTCTATCGGACTCTCTACATATGAAAAATCTGCCTGAAGCTCTATTGGCTCATATTCTATTACATGCCTGGAGTCTGTATTATACATCTTAAGCATCGATACGTGAAAAACATTGTAAATGTGCTCCATGTGCGGAGGTAACGCCAACTCGTAAGCTACTTTGCCAACATGCTTTAAAATCTCAAAGGGTCCAACGTATCTTGGGCTCAATTTTCCTTTCTTTCCAAATCTTGTCAATCCCTTCCATGGTGATACTTTCAGTAATACCAAGCTTCCTTCTTCGAATTCCATATCTTTCCTTGATTGATCTGCATACTTCCTTTGACGGTCTTGTGCTGCTATCAATCTCTTCTGGATAACTTCAACAATTTCTTTTATCTGTTGTACTAATTCAGGTCCAAGTATTTTGTGTTCTCCTACTTCATCCCAATACACTGGAGATCTGCATTTGCGTCCGTAAAGAGCTTCGTAGGGTGGCATCCCAATACTGGCGTGATAACTGTTGTTATAAGCAAATTTTACCAGAGGTAAATGCTCATCCCAACTCCCTTTGAAATTAATAGAACAAACACGTAACATATCTTCAATTATCTGGATCGTTCTTTCTCTCTGACTGTCCGTCTGTGGATGGTAAGTTGTACTCATATTCAATCTTGTTCCTAAACATTCTTGAAAACTCTTCCAAAATCTTGAATTAAATCTTGGATCTCGATCAGATACAATAGACACAGGAACTCCATGATGAACTACAATTTCCTTCAGGTACAAATGGACTAACTTGTCGAGTGAGAATCTTTCATTTATAGTCAGAAAATGAGCTGACTTGGTAAGTCTATCCACTATAACCCAAATGGCATCATGATTAGCCCTTGTCCTTGGTAATCCAACTATGAAATCCATGGCAATATATTCCCACTTCCACTCTGGAATCTCCAATGGCTGTAGCAATCCACTTGGTCTTTGATGCGATGCTTTAACTCTCTGACATGTATAACATCTGCTAACCCATTCCGCAATTTCCCTCTTTATATCCGGCCACCAATAATTTTCCTTTAAATCTCTATACATTTTGATACTCCCTGGATGGATTGAATATCTCGAATTATGAGCTTCCTATAAAATTTCATTCTTCAGCTCCGTCACCGGTGGAATCCAAATTCTAGAAGAAAACCTAAGAATACCTTGATCGTCCTTTTGCGTACACAATTCTTCACCTACCAAATGATTTAAATCTTGATCCATTACATCTTCCTGACACTTCTTTATCTTCTCTAACAACTCCGGCTGGAAAGTCATACTATACACTTTTGCTTCATCAGGCTTGCAAACTCTAATCTCCAATTCCAGTTTCTGAAATTCCTTATATATCTCTTCGGGTACTGATAACACATTTAACTTTTCCTTTCGACTCAACGCGTCTGCTACAACGTTCGCTTTACCGGGATGATAATTAATCGTGCAGTCGTAATCCTTGATTAATTCTAACCATCTCCTTTGCCTCATATTAAGCTCCTTCTGTGTGAATATGTACTTCAAGCTTTTGTGATCGGTGTAAATCTCGCACTTTTCTCCATAGAGATAATGTCTCCAAATCTTCAAAGTGAAAACTATAGCTGCTAGCTCCAAATCATGAGTAGGGTATTTCTGTTCATGTGGTTTCAATTGCCTTGACGCATACGCAATCACCTTATCGTGCTGCATCAGAACACATCCTAGTCCTTTATGAGAAGCATTACTATAAATTACGAAATTCCCTTGATCGTCTAGAAGTGACAAAACAGGTGCCGTGATTAATCTTTGCTTCAATTCCTTAAAACTTTCTTCGCATTTGTCGTTCCACATAAACTTTTCATTTTTCCGCGTAAGCTTTGTCAATGGTGTTGTAATCTTTGAGAAATTTTGAACGAATCGACGATAATATCCCGCTAATCCCAAGAAACTTCTTACCTCGGTGGGTGTTCTCGGTCTTTCCCAATTTGTAATTGCCTCAATCTTTGCTGGGTCCACTTTGATCCCTTCATTACTGACTATGTGTCCTAAGAACTGAACTTCCTGTAGCCAAAACTCACACTTTGAGAATTTAGCATATAACTTCTTTTTCCTTAAAATTCCAAAACTGTTCTCAAATGTGCTGCATGATCCTCTTCCGTCTTTGAATAAATCAAATTGTCGTCTATAAACGCAATAATGAACTTGTCCAAGTATTCCTTGAAAATTCTGTTCATCGGGTCCATAAACGCTGTCGGGGCATTGGTCAATCCAAAAGACATCACTAAAAATTCATAATGTCCATACCTTGTTCTGAAAGCTGTTTTTGGTATATCTTCTGGCTTGATCTTTAGTTGATGATATCCCGATCTTAAACCAAACTTGGAGAAGTACTTGGCTCCCTTCAATTGGTCAAACAAATCATCAATTCTGGGTAATGGATACTTGTTTTTTATTGTAAGCTTGTTGAGCTCCCTATAGTCGATGCACAGTCTCATGCTTCCGTCCTTCTTTTTGAGAAATAGTACCGGTGCACCCCACGGTGATACACTGGGTCTGATTACTCCTTTCTCTAACAACTCTTGCAATTGTTTAGCTAGTTCTTTCATCTCAACGGGCGTCATTCTGTACGGGGCCTTGGATACTAATTTTGTTCCAGGTTCTAAATCGATAGCAAATTCAATTTCTCTGTCTGGAGGAAGTTCTGGTAACTCATCAGGAAACACGTCTGGAAATTCATTGACGAATGGAATATCTTCAAGTTTTGCTGGCTCTTGGCTTTTGTCAATCACATATGCCACGAAATGCTCGCATCCTTGCCGTAGTAACTTCTTGGCTTGAATCATCGTTAAGAATTTCTTAACCTGCTTCTGGCCTTTAAATGTTATTATCCTCTCATCTGGCGTCTTCCCTATTACCTTCTTATTTCGACAATCTATCTGAGCATCGTGCTTAGATAACCAATCCATTCCTAAGATAACGTCAAATTCTTTTAATTTAATGGTATCAAATCTCCACAAAACTTACTACCAGAAATCTCAATCTCACAATTCCAACAAACTTGATTAACAGATACACATTCTTGATTTTCTAATTCTACAGTCATTATTTCATTTAGATACTCAACTGGACAATTTAACTTACTAACAAAATCTTGTGAAACAAACGATCGAGTTGCTCCCGAATCTATTAACACTTTGGCACATAAAGAATTCACATTAAGCGTACCTGCCATGACATCAATATCCTGGATAGCATCCTTCAAAGACATGTCAAAAACTCTAGCCCTTGAAGTCTCATTCACTGTTGGGGTAGATCCTATAATCCTCAATGCATTACTGACTGGGGCCGGTGTCTTGCAATCCCTTACTATATGTCCTGGCTTCCCACATTTAAAGCACGTAAATCCAATGGTTGGAACCTTCACTGCTGGATTCCGGATAGGCTGATCCTTATTTGCTGGCCCTCTTGCTGGCTGATTTCGGCACTCCTTCGAATAGTGCCCTTTCTGGTTATACTTGAAACAAACTACATTCAACTTATTACAAACTCCTCTATGTTTCTTTCCACATACCTGACAATCTGGAAAAGTTAACCTCAACTGATTCGGCTGATTCGAATTAACTGGACGGTTGCCCTGGCTTCCGTCACCTGCATTTTGTCTCTTGAAATTAAAATTTCACCCTGGCTGAAACTTGCCTTTCTTAAAATTTGGAAACTTCCCTGGTTAAGACTGACCTTCTTTCCCTTCAAATTTCCTTTTCTTACTTTCTTTTTCCTTCTATGACATCTCTTGCAATCATAGCCTTCTGTACAACTCCTGCATAGGTATCCAATTCAAAAATGGCTACCTTCCCTCTAATCCATGTCTTCAAACCTTGCTGGAATCTCTTAGCTTTCTTCCTGTCAGTATCCACATATGACGGCACATACCTTGACAATTCTTCAAACTTGTTTTCATAATCTGCCACCGACATATTTCCTTGCTTTAACTCTAAAAACTTCAACTCCATCTGATCCTGGACAAACTGGGGAAAATAATTTTCTAAAAATAATTCCTTAAACCTGTCCTAAGTAATAACAAATGTTCCTTCCAATATCTTCACAGTCTCCCACCAATAGGTGGCCTCATTCTTCAAGTAATAACTTACAAACTCAACCTCCTGATCTTCCTTCACCTTTACTAAGGCAAATGACTTCTCTATTTCCTTTAACTAAACATTTGCTTCAATCAGTTCTAAGGAACCCTTGAATTCTGGTGGGTTCACTGCCTGAAAAGTTTTGAAAGTTACCTGGGGATTGGTCTGTCTTTGTTATTGTTGTGCCAGGTGAACTGTTTGTCGGGCCAAAATTTGGAGAATATGGGCTATTGATGGGTCTATGGTTTCTGGGTTTGCATTCTGATTTGTATAATCTTGGTTATTATTGTTGTTGTTGTTGTTGGTTTCTTCATTCTAGGTGTTGGTGCGGGTATTTCTTCTGGGAGACATTTTCTGTAAAGAATCAAACAACTTATTTAGCTTTTAAATCAGATCCTTTGCATAAAAGAAAAGTTTTGTAAAACAGAAATATCTCTTTTTGAAAACAGTTGTAACAGTTGAACTAAGTAAATTTCATGCTTCTTTACAGAATATAAACAGCTAAGGGAATAGGGTACATGATATCACAGGGGTATAACTGGTACAATAAGTAAGGTAAAGTAAAACAGGTGCAGTAAAGTAAATGACAATGCTGGAAAGGAAAAGGTACTGATATATATAAATCAAAAGTTTTGGGTAGTACAAGCGTGAAGACGCTTCGGAAATAAAAGCAAAAAGTGTACAATAACCTACTCACTAATCAGCAGCTCTAGTCTATAAATACAACTCAAAAGTCTATTGATACATACTACACACTACTGTACATACTACATAACCATAACAACACTGATCAACATCTCTATCTCTAAATCTCTGACTCATGGCAAGTCTGGACCTCCAATCTCCTCAAGCGAACCCACTTAGCCCATTTCACTAGAAAATCAGGGGTGATGTCCTCATGTGTAGCCTCAGCAATCCTCACCACAGCTGCTCTACGAAACTCCTGTAGCCTCGCTCTGAGTCGCCTCTCACCACTCCCAACCTCTCTTGTACGAATGATATGCAATAATTCCTGAATCTGACCCTGTAGGAATCGCTGCTCCATAAGGCAAGCCTCAAAATGATGATATGGGACAGGATAGGAAGAGAACTGGAAATGTGCTCCTGTAACTTAATGACCAGTAAAGCCTGAATCAGCAGGTGGGGGTCCTCTGATAGGTGGCCTCATGCCTGGGGGTGGAATAGCCTGCAGTGGACGGGCTGCAACACAGGTGGAGGTAGAATAGACAACACTGGTGGAACAACAGGACGTGGATCTGAAGATGGTCCTCCAACTGAAGGCTCTGAGTGATCAGCTGATACGGGGATGAAAGAGTCGGCCATCGCTGCTATCTGAAATCATATCGCAATATAAGAATCTCGAACCATGACGCGAATCATACTAGTACCTGTTATACCATAGCACTCAACCTCTCGACGTTTTATATTTCTATTCCTTACTTCTAATCCTAACCCACTACCCATTCCCGTCAACCTAGGCTTGTGTCAGTGACTTATAACCTGTAGCTCTGATACCAAACCTGTGGCGCCCTCAAAACCTGGGTCAGAAGTTTGGGGTCCACACACATACACATCTTACTTATAACCTGCTTATAACAGTAATAAAGATAATAATAACATACAGTGACCCTACTTACCAACTACCACGGATCGCAACAAGTTAAAGTATGCACACAAGCCAAACACACCTACTTATATTACAAACCATTCAAATCCCAACTATTCCAACTCAGAACTGAGTAATTAACATTATTATAAACTTTTACAAACTCAAATTATCCCAAAAGAAGCCTACTAGCTTAACTCGATCAACCTGAACCCCTAGCTCTCGCGCTGGACTGGGGATCCTCGGTACCAACCGGTTCCTTCTTAACTGGAAAAGAACATATACAACATCGCACAAATGAGCTAACTAGTTCAGCAAGTCACAATGACAAAATTGAGAATAATGATCATCAAGTGAAAAGGGTTATGATACCAAGTAAACAATGAATTATGATTTAGAATTGGATATTATATTTTTTTAAAAAAAACCAAGGTTAGGCTGCTGATCAGTCACGCACTAACCCCGAGCAAAGCACACAACACTGCTCTAACTACTGGATCCAAGGCACACATTGGCCTAACTTGACCATTATATGGTCTGACCACGAATCTGGTCCACAATTTTATAAAAACAATCCAATTCCAACATAATAACAGAATAAACAGTAATAAGCAATAAACAGAATCATTAACAATATTGGACGTTCAATAATGAAATGGTTTCAATCTGCATAAGGATCAATATGGCATTTTCAAAGCTTGGATGTTAGGTAATGAAAGAATTGGATAACAAAGGAATCAATGTTTCAGGGTTACCAGGAATTGGTCTTTCAAATCATAAGGTACAATGGTTTGAGTATATAAGTAATTCAGTTCAGTGTGTGGTATTTAGTTTGTATGTATTTGTGGAGTAGTATCTTATATATGTGGTTTGTATTTGGGTGTACAACAATCAATGGTTTAGAAAGAATAAGGTTTACGGCTCAAGATCAATAACTGAAATCAGGGTTTTGGGTTCAGTGTTTCAAAGCACTTGCAATATAAAACAGGACTATCAATTCACTATAATATATCTCGAGAAAGTTCAGAACACTTGCCTGGTATTAGCTTGCTATACTTCTCTAACTTTCAATCACAACCGTCTACTCCTCGACTATCTGTTTCCCTTTTCTACATCTTGCCTCTTTTGCTCACATATTATAAGCATCTATCAATATTCAACTCATACGATTCTATTCAACATATACTTCTATCTACCCTTCGTTTCACCCAAATCCGATTAACGGATTGAAAGTTATACTATAAACAAGTAAACATCGAATATATATACCGACAGTCAACCAACAAGTCACATATAACACATACACGTTAGACAATCAATGATATATCATTTATAGTGGAGTCTCGGGTCATAAACAGGCTTTCAGGTATTTAAAATGATTTTTAAAACATTTTTCGGAATTAAAACGGGTCGTTGGATCAATTTCGGAGTAATAAACAGGGTTCGGCTGGCCAAATCTTGCTTCAAAACAATTTTATAATAATTTTCGAGCCTTGAAAACAATTTAAAATAATATTTTAAAGCTCGAAACTATTTTTCGAAATTTTTATTTCATTTTTAAATAATTAAATCTAAATAAATAATTAATTAAAACCAATTAATAATTAATTAAATCAATTAATCAATTATTTTTTGAATTAATTGACCAATTAATCAATTAAATATTAACTGAAATTAATTAACTAATTAATTCAGATTTATTTTTGAATTAAAAATAATTTTTGGAATTAAAATAATGATTTTTAGAATTTTCAGAAATTAAAAATGAATTTTTATAATTAAAATAAATAGAAAATATGATTTGTAAATATTTTTAAAACAGGAATCCTATTTTTGTAAATTCTGGAAACCTGGGGGACTAAATTTCATCACCTACAAAAGTACAGGGACTAAACTACAATTTTGCAGTCCAGTCGCTGGAAAATACAGGGGTGGCCGGAGAACACGATTCCGGCATCGTCACCCCACTATCTACTCTAGATATAATATACAGATAACCAGGAACACAACCATGCAATCAAATCACATCAATAATCCCTGTCCTGGCCGAAAAATGGCCAAGAACATCACCGGTTTTCGGTGAACTAACGAAAACTTCAAAATACAACTCCCTTCGATTTAGACATCCTCTGTTAACGAGCTATATACCACTCGATTGCAAATTTCATAGGGAACACAACCCACTATAAATCAACAGCTAATAACCCCTAAATCAAACATCCCCAAATTTCAATTGAAAACATTCATACGGGTTATAAACCCTAATTTCAAAATTCGAAGATTAAACCCAAATCAGTCATATGACATATGAAAATCATCAGGAAAACAAGCTCTACAACATGCAATAATCATATCATCCAAACAATCATCCGAAAAATAAAATCATATTTTTAATTAAAATAATTCGAAAATAAATAAAAATATAGAAAATAAACCTTGATTTCTGCAGTTCTGAAACTTGAAGAAACTGAAAGAACACCTCAAACCCTCTGTTTTGGTTACTCGAGCGTTCCAATCGGACTTCACTAACACCTTCAATTTGTGGTTTGATTTTCAGAAGATTATATGAATATAAGTATTTTCTCTGGAAATTTTTATAATTACTGACTGCAAATGATTTTTGATACGGAATAAAACACGGTAAAGGCTATTTATATTTACGGAAAATTAGTATCCCGTTGGATCATTCCAGATACAAAATGGTACGTTTATTTATAAAAATTGATCCAAACGGTATCGGTTTTTGGGATAAATATCCAAATCAGTACAATTCGTACTGTGGTCTTGGTTTCAACGTCTGGTTACACGTATTACGAGGTGATAATTGTGATAGTTTAATAAAAAGATCCCGTTTATCGAAAATACGAGTTTTATTGATTTACCGAAACGAATAATGTATCGAAAATATTGCGTCGGGACCCGCGCAGGACAAACCGTACGCCGGATCGAAAAAGTCGAAACATGGAAAATGCTCAGAATATTGCAATTAGGTTAGGAAGGAGTTCTCGGAAGAGTTTCGGGTTATAAAAATGTAAAAACGGATAACGTCGGTTGGTTCCCGATTTTATAAAATAGTTTCTAAATACTCGGAAATTTTTTTTATAAAATCCATATATTTCCAATAAAATCATAAATCAACATAAAAATAATTAGGAAGATATGATAATTATCTATATTTTATTTTGGACATATAAAAATTAAAATACTTAATTAATATTATTTTTAAACATCCAAACACATTTAACACTTAACAAATAATTCACAGAATAGATACTGAACACATATAATAATTGTCTATTAACAAAAATAATTACCCGATATATCCCGGATATTACAACACTTGAAACATTTGAATTTAGACTTATCACCCATGTTTCTGTTTGACTTGGTTGCTCCAAAATTCTTCTTGAATTTGAGCTCGGAAAATCTCCTGGATAGAAAAGCAAGATGCTCATCTATGTCATCCATGTCATCTTGACTAAGATTGTCTTCATATTCAACAACTAGCCCTTTTCCCTTGCCTTCACAAACTCTATGATTTGGTGCAGATTCAACAGCTTCAACCTTTGTCTCCTTCTCCTTTTCTTGCTCAGCAACTAATGCAATGGATCCTCCCTTCTTTTTTCCTTTCTCCAGCTTCTCATCTTGGTCTATTTCAAGCTCATAGGTCTTTAGAATCCCATACAGTCTATCTAAGGTGAATTCCTTGTAATCTTGAGAATTTCTCAGTGAGACTGTCATAGGTTTCCATTCCTTTGGCAGGGATCTAAGGAATTTGAGGTTTAAGTCTTTTGTTTGATAGACCCTTCCATGCAGTTTTAGAGCATTCAGTAGTTTTTGAAATCTACTGAAAATGTCAGTGAGTGACTCACTTTCTTCACTATGGAAATGCTCATATTGCTGAATCAAGAGTTGCATTTTATTCTCCCTTACCTGCTCAGTTCCATCATATATAACTTGAATTGTGTCCCAGATATCCTTAACAGTTTTACATTTTATGATGTTGTCAAACATGTCTCCATCAACACCATTAAACAAAATGTTTATGGCCTTTTTATCCTTATGAACTTGTTCAATATCAGGATCAGACCATTCTGCTCTAGGCTTTGGGACATATGCTTCATTTCATGTAGCAGCTCTCATAGGAACATGTGGGCCTTTCTCAGTGCAGTCCACATATGCTTCATCTTGAGATAGGAGATGCATGTGCATCTTCACCTTCCAGTGGTGATAGTTGTCTTTGTCCAGAAATGGAATCTTTACTCTAACATCTTTTCTGCTCATCTTGTTAGTTGTTGTGATCTTTAAACTCTTTGTTCTTTAAGAGCTTGCTCTGATACCAATTGTTATTCCCAAACAATCTAAACAAGAATTACAAAAGGGGGGTTGAATGTAATTCTGGCTTCTTTTCAATTTTTAAGAATAGTTCTTCAATAAATATAATAGCTATTTTGATTTTCCAATGGTGCGAAATAAAAGAAGTATAGAAATTAAAACACAAAGTATTTAAATACAAGTACTTAAAAAGTTTTTGGTGGACTGAACTTTTCCATCAGAGAGATATATATTTAGTAGAGAACTCTGTGTTACAGAATTGTACACAGTTGCTTACAAGTTGAGACTGTTGAAACTTTGTGAATCATCCGTTGAGACTGTCTTCTTGGCATTTGACTCCATTTCATTTATACAAGATTACAAGGTATCTAATATTTAAAATTAACCAACCTATCTTGCATATCAATCTAGTAGTCAACATGACTGAAACATTTTACAATATCTAATTCACTAAGTTATTTAATTATGTAGAAATGTGCTACTAATCTTATTGTTACATAAGCTACTCTTTCAACGGATGTTGAATTGATCATCCGTTGAGAGCTACAATTTCACTTAAATAAAATCTACTAAGTGTTTTATTCAAGTTATCATCAAGTACATAACATATTTCTAACAAAGTATATGAATGATATCATGCCAAAAGAAAGTAATGGATTTTACACTTTACACGAGTGAAATATGGATCAATGTATCATGAATGAAACAACATGATGACATTACGGGCATCTAATGTATTATATTTATATCAACACAAAAGATAGAAATCAAGAGTAAGTCTAGGAAATTATAACCCGCTAGCATAATATTCTAATGATTTATATGAAAGTAACTTGAATAACAAATAAATGATAGAGAAGTATGACAAGAGATTACTTGTAATATGCTTTTAAATGGAGAATAGTCCAACTCAGTGTAATCTGTTTGCCATTAATTATGGACATGTAGGCCTCTCATTCAATGACATCATCGGTCAAAATGAGTAAGAAATCATAGTATTCTTGAATGTGTCCACTCTACAAATCTCTTAGAGTTTCCCCATCATACGTCCAATTTGAGTTTTAAATATCTTGTTGATAAGATATTAAAATCTCGCATCGAAACTCGTTAGGCCAAATGGCATGGTCAATTTTCAATAGATGCCCTTATCCATTCTGAAAGCTGTCTTCTCTTTATCTGGAGGATGGACATGAATCTGATTATAAAAATTTATACATCCACCAATGTCAAGACTTTGTATACACCCGTCCGTCGATCATCATGTCAAAAATTCGTGTCTAGACGTCATCTCGATCATCATGTCAAGCGTTCATGTCCAATTGTCACATTGATCAGAATGTCAAGTCTGTGTGATCTAAACAAATCTCTATTTCCCCATATTTTTGGTGATTAACTAATTTATGTTCAGTTCTTATTTGACATGTACATTGTTTGGGTTGTCATTCAACTTGTGTGTGATCACTTCAGGGTTGGTACCCTTCGTGTCGTCATGTTTCAAAGCTATGGCGTTCATTATTTTGTCATAAAATTAATCAAGTTGAACTCTATTTTGGTGTCACGTCCTTGTCCAGTAATGACATTCATGTCCCCCATCATCAAGCTAAATTTCACCAAGTTTTCTAGAATCGTCGTCATGACCAATAGGTGTTTTGACTCTTGTCGTCGTGTTCTTTTATTTTATTTTTATGTGAAGTTTGTATTCGACTCAGGTTAGAGCCGTTGGACATCTCCATAAATGTCACCAACTTATACACAATCATCGTATTGACCTTCATGTCAATATGTAATTTTGTCAAGCTGATGAAGTCAGACACCATCATTGGGTGTACATCATGTCGGTATGTGGACATGTCATAAAAATATGTATGTCTTTGTATAAATTTGATGTTTTCCCGTTATCGTTTGTCGTTAAAGTAGCCTCATGCCCATATTCATGAAAGACAACAGCCTTTCGACTTGTGTGTCATCGACTTCTTACTAAAATGATAGTAATTTTCATAATCTTCATGTCCGTCTTCTTCAAATCAAATTTGTACAATAACAATGGCTTGCATATCTTTTATCGTTGTAATTCCTCTTTTGTAATCTCATTTTTTATAACTTAGGAACCTCAAGGTCGATGATAAAAGTTTCCTCCTTATGGTTTGTTTTTCGTCATCGTAGATGTCGTCAATGTCTAGCCGCCGTATCAACCTTTTTCATTTTTGATGATTTCATGGAGCTAAGCTTCGTCTTAAGTGCCTCCTTTTCTGAATAAATAAATTCCATGTCATATTGAATCAATTCAATATATGAAACCATGTCCCAATTCATATCCACGTCATCACGTTGATTTTTTGTCGTACCTTAATGTGTAGAATTGTCATCCATGTTGAAAATCATATAGACTCTTAGCTAATTTCCCACAGACGACGCCAATTGTTTTTACCAAAATTTGCGGGTTAAAAGTTAAGTTTAATATGATTTAGTGTTTAAGTAATTAAAGAAATAAATTAAAAATAAGAATGATAAACGTAACAGACACAATGGTGATGCGGAAAACCCCCATGAAAGGGTAAAAACCGCGGGTGGGATGATAATCAACCGAAATAATTCCAATATAACGATGTCAAGATGATTACAAGCTAATACTTGAAGATACAATACAAGAATTATGGAAAATATGCTCCCGATGCCAAGTTCTTGTGTATAGTTGTAGAGGTTGAGTATTAGTGATGTTGTAACTTATGTAGGTGATGTAGAATTGGTATAATTGTATATAATATATGAATTATGCTGGATAATATATGAACTACCGTGGATATATGAGAAAATGAAGAGAGTAATGGTAAAAGATGAAGTTGTAGAACTGTAGTCTAAGTAGAAGTGTGTAGTGCAATTGTAGATAATGAATTAATAGTGTTTTTTTAACACCCCATCCCATATCGAGGAAATTTGGGGTTTCTGTTCAGTTTATAAGGTGAAGTACTACTACTACGTGCACCAACAAATCATGATCTTTTGGGGGCCTGTGGTGGGCTAGTCGTTACCCAAGTTGGCTGAATTTGGGACAATAGGTTTCGGCTTATTTCGGACTCGGAATCGGGACTTGACTCGGTTTTTAAAAAAACTCGGGATTTGACCCGGGTTGTCACATATGGTATAAGAGCCGACTCTCGAATGCTTGATGCGTCAAGTTGCCGGATGTGGGGACACAAAGGCTGGTGGTATTATTCCACAATGACAAGAGGTCCGGAGGTAGAGACACGAAGCCAGCTGGTATTATCCCACAATGTCTAGAGAGGTACGATCTTGGACCTATGAGATGTCTGTTTCGGCCCTGACGAGGACGTCAGGAGTTTAAGTGAGGGAGTTTGTAATACCCCGTCCCATATCGAGGAGATTTGGGGCTTCTGTTCAGTTTATAAGGTGAAGTACTACTACTATGTGCACCAACAAATCATGATCTTTTGGGGGACTATGGTGGGCTAGTCATTACCCAAGTTGGTTGGATTTGGGACTGTAGGCTTCGGCTTATTTCAGACTCAAAATCAGGACTTGACCTGGTTTTTCAAAAAGACTCGGGATTTGACCCGGGTTGTCACAGTTTTTCTCCTCTCCGCCACTTGTGTATGTTTTTTATTGTTCCCCCACGTTCTTCACTCATTCTTATAGTTTAGGGATACGGAATAACCCCCTCCTAGCTTTTAGGAACGTTTTAAGACTAATTCTTCATACAGTTCCGTTCCCGTCGTGTACCTTCACATCATGTCTTAACCAAAGCGTCGATCATTAGCTTTGTGTATAACTTAAATATATCATGTGGAGAATGATTAATTAGCTTGTAATCTGATGATATATTACTCCCCTAACTTCCATCAGCACGTGCCTTAATTGTAGGAATCATATTCTCCACAATCCAATCTTTTAGGGATAAAATTATTATCATATCCTATTTTTTAGGACATTTGATGACCAATTCATGAAGTTGTTATGTTCACGTCCACGAGCTCTGCTTCTGTCATGTCCACTCAAGTTGATTTCGAGCATTCACGTGTGTGTCCCTTGTGTCAGTGGAAACTCTTCATGTCGATTATGTAGTCGTCATGTCTAGAAATCTTCATGAGATGGATGAAAATCTAGCCACAACAGTGCTAAAACTGGTACATGGTGATTTTGTGTGGGCCAATTACTCCTGAAATAGCATCATGAAACCGTTATTTCTTCTTGTTGGTGGATGACTATAGTCGAGTTATGTGGGTCTCCTTCTTAAAATAAAAAGTGAAGCTTTTGTTTCATTAAAGAAATTTTGAGCATTAGTCAAAGATGAAAGTGAGCGAAGAGTTAAGGTTTTTAGGACAAACATGGGAGGAGAATTCATGTCCACAGAGCTCAAAAATTATCATGAAGAGGTGGGGATAATGAGGCAATACACAACTTCATATACACCACAAAAAAATGATGTTAATAAATGTAAAAATCGAATGGTAATGGAGATGGAGAGGAGTTACTTTAAGGAGATGAAGTTTCCTGCAATAATGTAGGGAGAGGCAGTAAGACATGCGGTTTATGTATAGAACAGGCTCCCAACTCGAGCCTTAACGGGAATAACACCGTATAAGGCCTGGTCAGAAAAGAAGCCTGACATTTCACTCATCGGGGCATTTGGTTTACTGCTCATATGAGGGTATCGAGCAAGAATGTGCAGAAGTTGGATGATCGAAGTGTGAGTGTGGTGAACCTTGGAAAAGAACTAGGAAACAAAGTATATCGACTGTAGAATTCAAGGGAAAGGCGCATTTCTGTTAGGAATGATGTCGTATTAGAAGAAGATAAGCCATGGCCATTGGAAAGTTTGGTGCAGAAAATTCAAGTAAGGAGAGATTTATTTCTATGTTGCAGATACAATAGGGTTACAAGATGGTATTCTCACAAGTACAAATGAAGATGCTGCAAGAGATGTTGAAGTTTAAAAACTTGTCACACATGTAAATCGTGTCACAGCTTCAAGACTAAACCCTAAGAACTATGATGACAGCGTGGAACCTAAGAAAAGTAGGCCTATCAATGAGATATACGATGACACAGAAGAAATTATGATTGAGGAAGAATTGAATTTAATGGGAGTTGAAGAACCAGTGAGCTACCAGGCATCAAAGGATCGAAATGGGAAGAAAGGCATGGAAGTAGAAATAGACTCCATTAAATGAAATGGTCCCTGGAATCTCAGAATTAGCACAAGGTCAGAAAGAAATGGGGTCTGAAATGGATTTTTAAACTGAAAAATGATGCAACTGGAAGCACTGTCAAGCATAAGGCAAGACTTGTAGCGAAAGGATATGCACAGGAGCATGTGATAGATTACGATGAGGTGCATGCACCTGTTAGCGACTGGAAACGATGCGGATACTGTTGGCATTGTTTGCTAAAAATGGCTGGCAAGTTCATCACCTAGCGTTAAAACAACATTCCTAAATGGTGAAATAAATAAAGATGTTTTTGTTGCTCAACCAGTTAGATTCGTGAAGCAGGGTCACGAAAATTTGGTATATAAGTTAAAAAAGGCGTTATACGGTTTGCATTAAGCACCGCGTGCTTGGTACGCCAAACTCAACAAATGCTTGGAAGATCTTGGTTTCAAGCGGTCCCTGTGAAAATGTTGTTTATACGAATGGAGGGGAAATGAGGCCCTGATAATTGTAGTTGATGTAGACGACTAACTAATCACTGGAGCAAGCATGTAGATTATATAAGTGTTTAAACAATAGATGGGTCACAAATTCGAAATGACTGATCGTGGTAAGTTGAGCTACTATATGGGTATTGAAGTGACACAAAGTGATGATTTTATAGAGCTTAAGCAATTAGGCTATGCTAAGAAAATTCTCGAGAAGGCCGGAATAAGAGAATGCAATCCAACTAAATTTCCTATGGATCCTGAGGAACAACTTTCTAAGGATGATAAAGGAAAGAGTGTTGATTCATCAATGTTCAAGAGCATGGTTGGAGGTCTCCATTATTTGGCAAACACACGCCCAGACATTGCATTTTCAGTTGGAATAGATAGTCGATATATGGAGTGTCCAACAATGGCTCATTGAAGTGTTGTGAAACGCATTTTATGTTATATCAAGGGTACCATAGAGTATGGCCTGATTTACAGAAGTAACGGTGGAAACAATCTGATCATTGGTTTCTCAGATGGTGATTTGAGCGGGACCATTGACGACATGAAGAGTACATGGGGAATGGCCTATTATTTGAATGAAAGCTTAATTTCATGGGTCTTACAAAAACATAGATGTTGTTGTTTTGTCATTGTGTGAGGCTGAATTCATGGCAGTCACAACAACAGCTTTTCAAGGCATATGATGGTTGCGTAAATGTTCTAAGTCGAATCACAATTAAAGTAATTGGTCCAGTCACATTATGTATTGATAATAAATCAACAATTGATTTGGCGAAGAATCCGGTGTTCTATTGAAGAAGCAAACATATTGATATATGTTATTACTTTATTAGAGAATGATTGAACGTGGCGAGATTGTTGTCGAATATATTAGTGCTGAAAGACCGTGTGCTTATAGTTTATAGTTTAACCAAGGCTCTAGTAAATGTAAAATTTGAATGAATGCGTAATCTTCTTGGTGTGAAAGAGTTGGTAAATCATGTTTAAGATTAAGGGGGATTTGTTGCTATTTTAATCTCGAACTTAATTGTTTTATGTTCGAATAAATTCTGCATATTACATGTCTGAGGTGTCCTAGTCATTGCTTCTGAGCATGACTTGGTTTAATAAAGAATAGTAGCAGAGTCTAGTTAAGAAGTTGTTGGCAAGTGGTCCTAGTTTTTAGCAGTCTTAGTTTCCTCTTGTTCCAGTTTATTTATTCTTGTATCAGTTGTTTTTATCAATTAATCCGATGCCTTTGCATAATCTGTGTTAGCTTGTTCTCCAGTTTCATATTCCTTCCGTCCTATTGGAATGTTACACGTATTTCGAGATTTCTATAAAATATGGTTTCGTAATATTTTTTAATTTTTTTTGAATAAAAATTTAAATATAAAAATTTTATTCATTTAAACAAATATTATGATTATATTTTAAACGAGCATTAAAAAACGTGCCAAAAAATAACGTAAACAACACGGTGAGACTGATGGAGTATCAAACATCAATAGTTATATATAATAAATCGTCAATCCACGATACAAATCCAAGAGAATAGAGCATAATTGAATACAAAATGTAAACAGATCCTGAATTCTCCCAGCAACCCAGAATATGTGCTTACACCACATCCAACAAGTAAAAGTAGTAAATTAACCAAACTCGTCCAAGCAACTAAGTATCATACGTTTACAACAAACAACAAAGAATCTTATAGAAGAAAAATTAGTAAACTATTCAATGGTAGAGCTAAGCCCTAATTTTAATCTGAGGTAAGCCTGCTCACGTCGCCTGGACATCTCATACCTTGGATCATCAGCCTCATAGTCTGGATCAAAATCTTCATCCGAATAGTGTGCACACTGCAAGGGCCAAAGATTATAAAACAAGTCAATAACATGTTTCCTCGGTTCTATACAATATTTTCTAGCATAAATTTTATTTTTCTCAATCAAAGTGCATAGTCAAGTTGAAGTCAATATAGGCACCTTGCTGCCTAAAATATCATCATCTCCTCGTTCCTCCTTCTAACTACAAGTGCAAGAAAAAAAAATCAAATTACTGCCATGCTAAAAAAACTAAGGCTTAATGATGTTTTGGCCCCTAAAATATTGGCCGTTATACCTATCAGCCCCAAAAATATGAAGTCATACCTTTTAACCCCTATAGTATTAGGTATCGTTCCCTTTAACCCTTTTCGGAGATGAAACGACATATCGGCCAATATCGGAGGGTAAAAACGTTTTTTACTAAGGAAAATGGTTAAAAGGTACGAAGACCGATAGTATAGGGGTCAAAGGTATAACTTCATACATTTTATATGATTCTTAATATAATTTATCTTTTGAAACGTCACCCTTCTTCTCTAAAGCACCAAGGTTGCCATCAGGCAAGTCCTGACCAAGTGTTAACACCAAGATATCCACGATCACATGAAGCCAGCCAGGATAAAGAAGGCAATCCTCCAGGCGGTGAATGGAGTAGCTCCAACACATTGGATTACATCGTAGAGCAGAGGCATAATTATTAGTACCAAATAATCCCACCGATGGAAAAGCCCTTGTCAATGTTAAGTAGATTAGCACTTTTCCATAGGATTCTTAGCTTTTCTGCAAGTCTATGAGTCAAGTGTTTAATAACATCTCGTCTGTGTTTCTCTGAATCTTACAAGAACATTATATATATATATACAAATAGTAGCATTGCTAGTTACTATCAAATCTAGTATTGATGTTTGAGCTGTAGGGAATGAGTTGATTGCAGATTGCTTCAAACTGCCGGTGCTTATACTAGTACTCGTAGGTTTCAGCATTAGTGTTTGCATTTAGCCAGTCAATAGCCTGGTTACTATAATAATTTATCATCTTCTTAACAAAAGCTTCAAGATTTTTAATTCTTTTGATGCAATCTTCCATTGCATAGACACGGCCCTCAAATGCATTCATTACAGCCATCTTTCTTCTGAACGCCTCATCTTAAGCTTGTAACATTCAGCATCGTTAACCATTCTTTCAATCTCCTCAACTTTAAGCATTCCTCTTTTGATAATTTTAGAAATATTCTTGATTCCAGTGGAGAAGCATCAATCGGTACCAAGTTCTTGATCTTATTAGTGGCCTCTCCATTCAAAATAACAGCTTGGACATCTGCACCATAAGCAACAGAGTTTCTTTAGGCATCCTGCTCTCCTTACGTGACCCCGGGAAGAGCAAAATACCAGCTTGTTCCATCAAGGAATGTTGATTCAAAAGACAGATATTAGATTACTGTTAACAATATTGTTTTAAAATAGAACGGCCATACCTAGTAGCCCAAGGCTCTCGCAGCAGCAGTTGTCGGTGAAGTCGTGAAATATGCAGCCTTATGCCTTTGAACTAAAAAACTAGTGAACTAATGGATTAACTTTCAGTCCAACTAATCTATATTTATCGTTTTAGGAACTTCAGTATAAGTAGCAGAAGATACAATGAGGAAGACAAGAAGCTAACTTTGGTGTTATAAAGTGGAGGAACAGTAGTCACATAGGTCTAGATAATTTTACATCTTCCAAGGTTTTTAGTTTCATCACAAGTTGCAAAAGGTTAGTGTTATACCCAAAAATTTGGCATTTGATTGATGCGGGTCAAACGCGGACTAATTACAGTCAAACTCGGTATTGCATTATAGAAGGTGAGGACGCGTCCAGGCACACAAGACACAGAACGCGTCCAATGTTGAGGAGATGTTTTATGAAGGATGGTCTAATAATAAGGAAGTTTGGGAGAACATGATTAGGGCAGAACGCGCTCAGGCGTTATGGACGCGTCCACCATGGTGAAAGTATCTGGCAGTTGTGGTCTTTTGACAATGTAAGCTGGGGGACGCGCCTGTCCTGCTTAGGACGCGTCCTGTCACTGTGGAATGCTGTGAGAGGCGGTTGTTGAGGAAACAATACATGCTTCATAAAGGTGAGGACGCACAGTGTTTGGTCAATACACTCTCATGGGTTACCTCGGGACAAAAGTATGCATGTAAAGGAGCAATGGATGGCTATCTTTACTAACATATTTGTTGCAGGTACTCTTCGAAGAATTCCCTCCTTGAGACGGTCAAGGAGGGGGATGTTCGTGAAATGCTTGAAGGCCTCCAGGGGTATGCCTGATGATTGAAGGCCTCCTCCTGTATTCAACGGGTGTCCTCGTTGGGGATGCGGGGTTAACTTTGGTGTGTGCTTTGGGAGCTCTATTCTTGTATTCAACGGGTGTCCTCGTTGGAGAACTTTGGAGTCATCCTGCACTTTGCATCCAAGAGCTTGGGATCACCTGTCCTGTTATCTGGTGGGTTATCCTCATTCGGGAGACAGGGATGTGTCCGACACTTGGGGTGAACCGTGGCTATACCCGCGTCTGTAAATCAAGGGAGATAGCTGTAGCGGGGTGTTATCCTTGCGCAGGGAGATGCACTATCCATGAAGTCCTACAATTACGGACGAGCCTTGGGTCTTAGCGGTTGGGCCTCATAGTTGGACATTCCTAAAGCTAGCGGAAGATGGATCCTGGATGGGCTTCTTCCGGGCCTAAGAATAAGAAGTCTAAGCCCATTAGATTTCTTGTTCCCAAAGAACTACGTCAGGCTTGATCCATATATAAAGGGTACGTAGGCACATTGAGAGGGGGGAGAAGTTCAGAGCTGATAAGGGTGCCACCACTTACTCTGATCAATCTCATCCCAAAATAACCACAAACCACCACACACCGCTTGATTTTCCGTCGTGGAACCACCGTCATAGATCTTAATTCTAGCGAGAAACCTCAATCTTTGTTGTTACCAAATTCCTCTGTCAACAAATCGGCGCTAGAAGGGGGGGTGCTGATTAAGATCATAATCTTGGGAGGAAATGATGTCTTACAATCATAATGGAAGTTCTTATGATGGAAGTGATAGCAGATCTGATGGAGAAAGCGAGGGAGGCTACACTCGCCACGAACCCTACGTGCCCAGAAACATGGCAGACCCACCGAGAGCTCCAGATGTAGGACACTTCCAGTTCTCATCAGCAACGCTAATATCTTGGAGCAGTTGTACCACATGGGGGATACTGTAACGACCGAGAATTTTGCGTCATAATTAAGAAAGTAAAGTACGTGTTATGTGATGAGATTATAATTACGTGATTAAGTGGTAATTATTTGTCATATCTGAGGAGCGTGGATAAAAACGTTCCAATTTAAAGAGTCAGCTTAGAAGTCGAGCTGTGGTGTCGGGCCGTCAAGTAGAACGGAACCCGTCCTAATATGGAAATTAAATAATATAAAATGTGAATTATATGTGAAGTGAATGAATAAAGTATTTCGTCTTAAGAGACGTGTTAATTGGCAAAGGTAATGAGAAGCGTATTCGAAACGCTGAGCGTTGGGCCGTCAGGCTGAACGTGACCCGATACGCGTAAAAGAGGATAAAGATTTAAGAGTGATATATTTTATAATCAGATCTGAGTCGTTATATGATCATATATGTGTGATTGCTTGCCTGTGTGCATGACTGTGTGCTCTGTGACATTTTTTTTGGATTAAAAGGAATTACTTGATTTAAATAAGGGTTTATTTAACCTTCATGCATTTTTATAAAATCATCTGAGATGGATAAAAACATGAGATTTGTTCTGTTATCTTCGTAGAGGTCTTAAAGACTTTTTAAAAATGATAAGTGAATTTAATTATGGATCTTTGCATTTTTAAATTAATTTTATGTGGAAAATGTATTTATTAAAGCGAGTTTGCAAAATTCATATAAAATCAACCGTTCGCTCAAAAATTCATTATGAGTAATGGTTGGAAAGCTAATTTCGAGATCTACGTGATAAAGATTTTTATTCAAAGCAATTTCATCATTCTGAGAGAAGCCTTTGCAGATTAATTCTAATTTCTTTTAAGGATAAAAAGAGAGTCAAATTAAGCAATAACCAAATTACCATATTACCCTCCCTTGGTAATATAAAATCACCCCACCTCCTTCTCTTTTCTTTTCTTCCCGAGCCCTCCTCTTCATTCTCTCTTTCTCTCATTTCTTTTCTCTCTCTCTCTCGGGTTTTTCTCTCCCTCTCGGTACTCTCTCTTTCTTTACTCTCTTTCACTTGTTCTTCACTCATTTTCGGGTATAGAACCCTAATTGTGTGAGAAATAGAGATATCCACTTGTATTCATTCATGCATGTTGCCATTTTAAAGTTTTTGGGAAAGATCAAAGTTGAGTTTGGTGATTTTTGAGTTCGGCTTTCATGAAAATAAAAAGGGGTCTTGTGTTTTGAATGAGGATTGTGTTGCATATGTGATTACTTGAGTAATTGGTGGTTGATGGTTGGAAACCCCCGAATGGGGGCACCACCGAGATGCCACCGCCACCGGTGATGAACTCCGGTGAACCGGTGGTGAGCTATGATGCTTTGACTGAGCTCTAATAATTCAAGAACTTGGTTTCGAGTGTTGCATGTTTGTTTTTTTTAGAGAATCCGAATGTTGATCTTGGTTTAAAAATGTTGTTATACTCAAATGATTTGATGAATGTTTATAGTATCGATTTGAATTAGGATTTGATTGTGATTTGAAGGTGTGTATGTTAAATATGATTGCATGTTGAGTTGTGGTTCGAGAATTTGTTATAAAGTTTCGGTTTTAAAGAATGAGTGTTCAAATTATTATTGATCAAGTACTTTTGGTTTAGATTAAATTCAATTCTTGATTTTTGAACTTGCATGTTGGTTTTTGCTAGTTGCATGGCATTTTGTTGAAAAAGGCCGAATGGCCATTATAATTTTAAAAAAATCAAGTTGATTGTGGTTGATTGCATGATTTAATGATTTGATGTTAAGAAATAGGATGATTTGTGATTCAAGGAGTAAGAATATCAAGTTGAATGTCTTGTTTTTGAAAAAGGCCGAATGGACTTAATCTTTAAAGTTGTTTGATTTAAGTAAACTTGATTAAAATAATAATGGATTGTTATTAGCTTGAAAAAGGAATGAAATTATTGATGCATGCTAAGTTAGGTTCGAATTTTTATGTTAATAAGAAAGGGAATTGATTTTTGTGAGATGATCTTGGTAAACGCTAAGTATGAATAGCCTAAAAGTGATTGCATGTTAGTTTTACAAAGGATCAAGATGTGCATGTCAATGGTTTGTCCTTGAGATGTGAATTTGAGTTATTGCCGAATGAAATTGAATTAAAATAGATTAATTTGATGAATGAATGGATGTATGTTGTAATTTAGAGAAAAAAAATCAATTGTGTTAAGGAACTGAGTTGGCTTACGTGGTAAAGATAAAGTGTTTGATATCGTGCTAAGTTGAAATTGAATTGCATGTGAGCATGTATGTAGTATTATGGTTCGAATTTTTATGAATACAAGAAAGAAGAGTGGTTCTTTAAAGGTTGTTAAACGAGATACTTGTTTATATGAATTAAAGTGAATATTTGATTGGTTCTATGGTAGGTATTTGCAATAAAGCCGAATAGGCCATAAGAAATAAAGGTCAAAACTTGATTTTGGTAATTGAAAGAATGATTGAGTGTTATATGTGAAAATCTTTGATTTTGCTTGATTGGTTCGAATTAAGGAATAAAAGAAAAGGGAATTAAGTCGATTGATATAAGTGATAGTATGCACGTAAATGTTTGGTTGTGAATGGGTCTAGTACTTGTAAAAGAGTGGTGTTAGTGTGATTTGAGAAATAGCCTAGGTCAAGCGAGTACGCTTTGATTGCTAGGTATATAAGGATATGAAAACTACGAGAAAGAATTGTGCTATGTGCTATGTGTTATGTGCTGTGTGCTTATCTGTATAAGCTATATTCGTATGCTCGAGTTAAAGATATAATCGAGTTATCGTATAGAGAGATCGTTCCGGGAATGAGAGTCGGGAATCTAATTAAGGTTTTGGTTTTTATTGTAGATTCGGAGCGTGAGGGCATTCGGGCTAGGAAAGGGAAAAGTATACTAGGTGGAAGTAGTTCAACCCTCAGGAAAGCAATTTCAGGCAAGTAACTCTGATTACTTGTGTAAATGATTATAAAGGAAATGTTGTTCATACCATGTAGAGTATTGAACTGTTAAAGTATAAAACAATTGCTTTATGAAACCCTGATATTGATTTGAAGTACCTTTTGTTCTTGATAACCTGTTATTGATAATCCTATTGATTTCACCCTTTGATAATCTGCCTTTCTGTTCAAGTTTCCTATAATGCCATGGTCATATTGAACCTTTAATTATCTTGGATAACTCTGTTAATGATACCCTATTTCTCTTGATCGCACTAATGATCCCTAAGTTATTACTGATCCTTCAAATTTAATGCCTTATTATCCTTGATACAGAATTCTTGAGAATTGTTCCTTGCGTATCTTTGATTCACTCCCTGAACTTTGTTTCTTTAAAATCTGAATTAAGAATGAGTTTCGACTTGAAAGAGTCCGAATGATTTCAAAGGCTTGGTAATGATAAAATGAATTTTAGAAATCTATTGTTTTCCAACTCAAGGTTTTCTAAATGAATTCCTGATGGATTGGATTGAGACGTAAGAGGCTAGTGGGACTAGTCCAGTCATGGTAAGAGGCTAGTGGGACTAGTCCAATTTAAGGCTGAAATTATGCGGAATGGTACCTTAAAGACCGGAATGGAGGTCGATACGGGCTGATCACCCGTATATAATGAAATGGAAAGATAAGTGATCCAATCAAGGATTCTAAATGACTATTTAAAAAGGGAACTGAAACTTTTATTCAGTAAATTGATTTCTGGAAATGAAAATGTTTTATACTGTTTTGAAAAGAGCTGATTATGTTATTGTGGAGCTTAAGGCTCAGAACCCTGATTCCTGAAATTGTTGATCATATGAATGATTCCATATCTTGAAATACTGTTGCTTTCCTCTACCGTAAGATCTATTTTGATCCTATAATGATTTGTGTTGAATGTCGGCTTTCATCCTGTTTCGAGCCTTGATTCTTGAAAGCCCAACTATTCTTCAGATACCTTTCCTTATC
The DNA here is from genome assembly GCF_009905375.1 of Apium graveolens. Taxonomy (NCBI): domain Eukaryota; kingdom Viridiplantae; phylum Streptophyta; class Magnoliopsida; order Apiales; family Apiaceae; genus Apium; species Apium graveolens. The sequence continues at coordinate 240,660,416 of NC_133648.1, read as the reverse complement.
CCAAAGAAAACAAAAATGAATATATGGAAATCTGCCACCTAGATTAGCTAAAATAGAATGCCCTAGTTTGTTCAAAGTATATTGAGAATTGTTATTGTTGAACTGCTATATAGTTACTTGCTGAGTTTTATACTCATTGTTTTGTCTTAATCTAACCATGACAGTTAAGCAAGAAGATGGCCAGACTTAGGCGCACTGCTCGTAAGAGCGTACCTGGTGGTCCCTATCGTGTTGAGGGCTTCAAGTTGCCAGAGCAGGTAGTACAGGTTATGAGTGAGCTCGCGCCTAGAAAGTGGTGTTTAAAGATGCAATGGGTTATCTGTCGGTTCCCAACCGGAATCGATATTGATCATTTAATAATATTTTGGGTTTGTAAGTTATATTCTGTGATTGGTAGTTATAATCTTGTCTCATACTTTATCCTGTTGATCCTGTTAGTAGCTAATCGGGGTTTATGCATATTTTATTATTAGAATAGAGGAGTGTGAGTCCTCATTTCCTAACCCCGAGATTGAGGGCGTCACAAGTTGGTATCAGAGCTATAGGATCTAGTCCCTGAGACAAGTTAGGTTTAAAAAAAAGGGGGGTATTTTGGGAATATATCTATATCGCGAGAGAGTTCGACTCATGTAGAGTTGAGTTAGACTATTAGGTATAGTCTAAGGAAAGTGTTTGATTGGTAAAGTAGAAACTAGAGTTAGGGTGTGAGTTAGCTGGAAGCTTTATTTGACCCTAACATTGTTTCTTGGTTGCTGTTTTATGTTTTCTCTCAGGATCCTAGTAGTGGTAGTGACTCAGACTCAGAGATTAGCTTGACTGGTACCCCTGTGGACCCTATTCCACCCTCTCCAGAGGAGCCTGTATATGTTAGTTTAGACCCAGAGGAGGACCCTTCTGAGAGTAGTGAGATCCCCATGCAGATTTCACCCTTGAGGTCTAATTCAGAGATCCCTGCCCCTGAGCCAGAGTCGGAAATGCCTAAGACTGTTCTTGTCAGTATTGGTGGCAAGTTAGCCCAGGACCGAGACTTTGTGTACTCCCGCATTCCTGAGTTAGGAGCTTTGGTGGATAGACTAGCCAGGGAGTCTAGGCAGTGTGCTTCTGTTATGGTAGAGGAGTGGAGAGCTAGGATTCAGTTGGTGGAGCAGGTTGCCAGGAGGAGATTGGATGAGGGACCATCCACTAGTGATGCTGATACTGAGGCCCGGAGGCTGCATAAGATCATTCGCTGGATGTTGGTTGTGTTGAGAGAGATCCTAGATGATTAGACGGGACCGATGGTTGAGCCCGTAGATTGTTGTTGTTGTTTTTCAGCGCCGGTAGGCTTTGGGATACTTGGTCAGATGCCGGGATCCCTTTTTCATTTATCTTGTTGTATTTCAGACCAGTGCAGTAGTAGTAGTAGTAGTAGTAGTTGGAAGTTAGGGGTAGATAGGGGAATGTTTTCCAATTTTTCCTCTGTTTAACCCTGCTATTTATTGTATCTTGTTTCAGAACCCTAAAATCCAGAATATTTCCTATGTAACCTCTGAATAAATAAATCTATTATCTTGTTTTCCTTTGTGCACCTTGATTATTTCATGAACTGTTCTCAATGCCATGTTTTAAATACAACCATGTTTTCGTACAACCATGTCCAAAGATCGTAAAACCCTATTCTGTGCCATGATAAAACAACACCGATATGAGAATTATGTAGTTATAGGATTGCATGTGCAAATTGGGTAAAACTTAAAACCCATAAAAGAGATTTCATAAAAATTGTTGTTATATATATGCCATGCTATCGTATTGCTAAATAATTGCTCAATCAGGTTTGTAAGAAATGGCCAACTCACCAGATCACCAAGAAGAAGAAATTCCCACCCAAGACCCAGAAATAAACCCAGAAACCACTTTGATGAGCAGACTTGCTCAGCTTTTGCAACAACCTGTGGCCCCAAAAGTTGGAAATTTCAAGCACTTTCAATCTGTTTATCCTCCAGAGTTCTTAGGTTTGCCAGATCCGATTAAAGCACAGTCGTGGTTGAGAGAGATGGAAAAAGCTTTTGAGTTAGCCGAAGTTAAGGACGATAAGAAAGCTCAGTACGCAAGTTATTATTTGAGGGATGAAGCAAGTTTCTGGTGGGAGTCTTCTAAGGCGTTGTTGGAAGGCAAAGACTTATCTTGGGAGAAGTTCACTGAGATGTTTCTGGAAAAATATTTGCCAAGTTATATGCAAGATCAGTTGGAGATGAAATTTTTGGATCTTAGACAGGAGGAAATGTCGGTAGCAGAATATGAGGTGAAGTTTTTGGAGTTGGCAAGGTTCGTGCCAGAGTACGTGAATACTGAAGCAAAGAAGGCTAAGAGGTTCCAGCAGGGACTTAAGCCGTGGATTAGGAGTCAAATAACAATGTTGGAGATCAAGAGCTATGCTACTTTGGTTCAGAAGGCAATGATAGTGGAAGGTGAGCGGGAAGCTGCTCGAAGAGAAAATGAAGGAAGAAAGAGGAAGTTTGAAAGTTCTGAGCAAGAGCAAGGAAGTTCAAAGTTCAGAGGAAAGTTTGGGAAGAATGGTGGAGGTCAGAACAAAAAGTTCCAGAAGTTTAGACCCGGGAATGGAGCTCCGAAGAACCGTTTCCAGAAAGCTGGACAATCGGGAAAGGAAAGCAGACCCCAGATGCAAGAATGCATGAACTGTGGAAAGAGACACCCGGGGAGGTGTAGTAAACTGGATATAATATGTTTTAAGTGCAACCAGAAGGGGCATTATTCTTCAGAATGTTCAAATGAAGTAAGGAAACCTGATTTGGCTTGTTTCAAGTGTGGCAAGGTAGGCCATATGGCTAGAAATTGCAAGGAGCCTGTGCAGAAGGCTAATGTTCTCAGAATTGCTGGACCGCCGTCTCTCCCAGCATCATCAGCTCAACCCAGAGCTAGGACCTTTAACATGTCAATGACAGATGTGGTGCAAGATGTGGATGTGGTAGCAGGTATGCTTGTTATAAACTCAGTAGAAGTAAAAGTTTTGATGGATTCTGGAGCAACCAGATCTTTTATTTCTGAAAGCATTCTTGATAAGTTAAATTGTGTTGCGTACCCTCTAGAGCCTAAGTTGATTATAGAGGTAGCTAATCAAGAGAAAGTTGTTGTTAATAAGATTTGTCCCGACTGTGATGTGTCTATAGAAGGTCGGCACTTTTCTGCTGACTTAATCCCTTTTAAGTTAGGAGAATTTGAAGTTATTCTAGGAATGGATTGGTTGTCAAACCACGAGGCGCAAATAGAGTGTAAAAGTAAGAAAGTGAAGTTAAAAACCAAGGATGGTGAGGAAGTGATATTTAAAGGAAAGAGGCAAGAGAAGAAATTTCTAACGGTTATTGAGGCAAGAAGCTTAATGCGTCAAGGATGCGAAGTTTATTTGGCTCATGTCATGGACGTGGAGAAAGAATCTGTAAGGATCGACGATATTCCGGTAGTAAGAGATTTTCCGGACATGTTACCTGATGAATTTCCTGGACTACCTCCAGACAGAGAAATCGAGTTTACGATTGAATTGGCTCCTGGTACGGAACCAGTGTCAAAAGCTCCCTATCGCATGGCGCCGGTTGAAATGAAGGAATTGGCAGCTCAGTTGCAAGAGTTGTTGGACAAAGGAGTAATCCGACCGAGTGTATCCCCGTGGGGCGCACCGGTGTTGTTTGTAAAGAAGAAGGATGGAAGTATGCGATTATGTATCGATTACCGTGAACTGAATAATTTGACAATCAAGAATAAGTACCCTCTACCGCGGATCGATGACTTGTTTGACCAATTGAAAGGAGCTTCGTGTTTCTCAAAGATTGATTTAAGATCTGGGTATCATCAATTAAAGATCAAAGCGGAAGATATACCCAAGACAGCGTTCCGAACGAGATACGAACACTATGAGTTTTTGGTGATGGCATTTGGCTTGACGAATGGGCCAGCTACATTTATGGATCTTATGAACAGAGTGTTCAAGCAGTATTTGGACAAGTTCGTGATTGTGTTTATTGACGATATACTAATTTATTCCGAATCAGAGGAAGATCATAAGGAGCATTTGAGGATTTCCTTGGAAATTCTGTGAAAAGAGAAGCTGTATGCAAAGTTTTCAAAGTGTGAATTTTGGCTAAAAGAAGTGCAATTTCTTGGTCATGTAGTTAATAAAGAAGGAATTAAAGTGGATCCAGCCAAGATAGAAGCTGTGATGAATTGGGAAAGACCCAAGACTCCGACGGAAGTCAGAAGTTTTATGGGATTAGCCGGATACTATAGAAGATTTGTGCAAGATTTCTCAAAGATTGTCGTTCCATTGACAAAGTTGACGAGAAAGAATGAGAAGTTTGTTTGGACAGAAAAGTGTGAGGAAAGTTTTCAAGAATTAAAAAAGAGGTTGGTAACCGCCCCTGTGTTGGTATTACCAGATGATAAAGGAGAATTTGTGATATTCAGTGATGCTTCCTATAAAGGACTTGGATGCGTGTTAATGCAACACGGGAAGGTAATAGCATACGCGTCAAGGCAACTCAAACCGCATGAGCAAAAGTATCCAACGCACGATTTGGAATTGGCAGCAATTGTATTTGCCCTTAAGATTTGGAGGCATTATTTGTACGGAGAAAAGTACGAGATTTATACAGATCATAAGAGCTTAAAGTATATCTTTACTCAGAAAGAACTAAATATGCGACAAAGAAGGTGGTTGGAATTAATCAAAGATTATGATTGTGCGATAAACTATCATCCTGGAAAGGCAAATGTGGTAGCTGATGCTTTAAGTCGAAAGGAAAAGTTGAATATGTTAACGTCATCAGAAGAATTAATCAAGGACTTTGAAAAGATGGAGATAGTGGTGCAGACTCCAGAATGTGGAGGTGAAGCCATTTATGCAATACGGTTTCAACC